>NW_028141814.1:0-14779 GCF_030444845.1 Prenolepis imparis
AAGCAGTGGTATCAACGCAGAGTACTCCCTCGTTTACAGCGGGGGAGAACGGAGAAGAAGGAGAGAACAGGAGGGCGACGAGGAACGGAGCAAGCTCGGCTCCCAACACCCCTGTCTCCACTACAACTGAGGGGGCCTTGACTCAGGAACGGGTCAGGAGTCTTATAGGGGATGCTTCTCCCAGAGTGGTTCTGGACCGCGTGCAAATGGGAACAGAGGAGGCTGTTGGGGGAACGTTTGTCCCTCCAACAGACTATAAAAAGCGGGAGAGACTCATGAGGGACAAACGCCGGAAGAACGTAAGGACGGAAGGCTATTCAAAGAAGAGGACGTTAGGGACATCCTTGACCCCTTTGTCTGCGGCGTTAAATAGCGACGATGAGGGGGATGCGGAGGAGAACCGGAGTAGAGATAGGTCCTCCCTCAACTCTGGTTCGGAGCAGGAGGAAATGGACATCATGGGGACTACTCCCGATGACGTCCAAAAATAAGGAAGGGAATGCCTTATAGCACAGGGCTGAAAATCGGCGTGCAAGCAGTTCGCCGCCAAATGAAGAAGGAGGAGGAAGAAGATACCTACCTCCAAGCGGATAGAGAGCTTAGAGAAAATTGGCTGGAGGGGTGTAGCACCCGCTCCATGCAGGTCCTTCTGGGATGCCCCTCTGAGGAGAGGATGGAGGACCAACGCGGGCTCAGGGATCTCACTGCCACAGAGATCGTTGCAGAGACAATGAAGAGTGTGGGGGCGATTAAGAAAATATCCACTTTTACGAAAGGCTACAAGGGTACCTCTCGTAAAACTCTCAGGGAAACTGCCGAGGTTTTTACCTCGGCAGTGATGGAATTATGCCGCCGGACACAAAGCGGCGAGTCTAGGAGGCTGTTAGAAGAAAATAACAGGCTTAAGGAAGAACTAGCCTTAACGAGGCAAAATATGGAAAAAATCTTAGGGGAGGTCCAGGTACTGAGGGGAGAAATCGCTTCCCTTCAACGAAGGGAGGCTTTCCTTGCCTGTACCCCCTCCCCCATGGAAATCTCCACCCAGTCTTCCCGAAAGGGAGAAGGAGCTGCTATGAGGATAGGGGAGGGAGGTAGTAAGCCCCCCATCACCACCCTGGGGGGAAATCCCAATTTCATCGCCATGGAGGCCAACATCTCTAAACGGATTATGGAGATGGTCTCGGCCCGTTTGGCGGTGGTCGAGGAGAGGCTTCCGGCGGATAAAGACTTCCGCCCCGAGCTCGGGAATTCCTTCTCTAAAAAGAGGGAACCGCCTGGGGCCGCCCCCCCGACATCATACGCAGCAGCGTTGAAGTCCGGGGGGAGGGTCCGGGAGGAGATGCTCGAGAGGGCTAATCCCTCTAAAGCTTCCACATCCCGAGAGGGGCGGAAAAAAGCTAAGGGCGCTGCGACAGCGTAGCCTTCCAAAGCCCCAGCAGCTCCACTAAGGAAGTCCGACACACCGCAGCAGACTAAGATAGCTGTGGAAAAGGGCAGCTTCACCAAAGTGGAATCAAGGAGGAGCAAAAGGAAGGCCAATAAGCCTTCCGTAGAAAAGGCGCAGCCCCCAAAAGGAAGTTTGCCTAAAGGGGGCAACGCCGAGAAGAAGAAGGGGACTCCTAATAAAGAGGAAGCAGTGCGCCTGAAGGCTGGGGATACCCCTCAGCCTCAGGCGAAGAAGAAAACCAAAGTCCACCCCCCCAAGAGAGCGGCTATACTGATTAGTATGGCCGTTCAGGGGGGGGACGCTATGGAGGTGACGGATTCCGCCGGGCAACCTGTTAATAGGCAACTCGGGGAGCTTGTAGCGGGGGTCTAAAAAGATGTTCGTCTCAAGGACTTCGGGATCCCCACTCTCAAGCCGAGAAGGGCTGCTACTGGCGGCATCCTCTACGAAGTAGTAGGAGAGGGGAGCGCAGACAAAGCGCAGAAACTTGCGGAGACCCTCAGGGCGGCTCTGGAGCCGAAAGGAGTGAGGGTCTCCGTACCCGTAAAGATGGCCGAGCTCAGGGTTTTTGGCCTAGACGACTCGGCATCCCCAGAGGGAATAGTCGAGGCCTTGGCCTCAACTGGGGGCCTGTCCTGAGGGGAACATCAAGGTGGGTAAAATCACCAGATCCCCTAGGGGCGATCTGGGGAGTTGCTGGGTGCAATGCCCGGCTCTTGCAGCCAGCAAGATCCTGCGCTCGGGTCCAATACAAATAGGATGGATCACGGCAAGAGTAGAAGCCCTGGCGGCTCGTCCACTGCAGTGCTACAGATGCATGGGAGCGGGCCACACCAGGGCCACGTGTACGGCCGAGGTGGACCGCAGCGGACTATGTTACCGCTGCGGAAAGCCCGGCCATACAGCTGCCGGCTGCACAGACCGGCCTTGCTGCCCGTTCTGCCGTGACAATGGGCGCAAGGCTGATCACCGGTACGGGGGAGGGGGATGCTCCTATTCCCGTGCCGGAAAGAAAGGGGGGGTCAAAAACTCAAAAGAGTTAAGCAAAGATAAGGGGAAGGAGAAAGAAGAAGGAGAGACAACTCCCCTCCCCCCCAAGGATGCGGCCCAAGTGGCCCCTAGGGAGAATTGCCAGGAGGAGGCGGCTGTGCAAACATAAATGTTGCACAATAGCCGCCTTCTCCAAACAAATATTAATCACTCCGCCAGGGCGCAGGACCTATTATTGCAGCACATGGCGGAGTGGAATATTGACTTGGCGGTGGTGGCGGAGCCATATCAGGTCCTCCCAAGAACAAATTGGTTAGGGGACACAGTGGGCTCCGTCGCCATTATTGGGGACAGGGGGTCAAATTCCCTCCCGCTCTCCATTGAGGGGAGCGGTGAGGGATATGTGATCGCAAAATGGGGGGAGATCGTCGTGGTGGGGGTCTACTTCTCGCCAAACAGGGACCTTGCCCAATTCGAGGCATATCTGGGACGGGTGGGGGCGAAGATTAACCGTTTCCTGCCCGGCTTGCTATTGGTCATGGGGGACCTCAATGCCAAATCTGGCGAGTGGGGTTCTCCCGTGACCAATGCAAGGGGCGATGTCCTTGGTGAATGGGGGACGGAGCTCGATCTCTTAGTCTTAAACAAAGGATCGACTCACACCTGTGTGCGGCAGAACGGGGGATCAATTGTCGATGTGACATGGGGATCTCCCAGAGCTGCGCGCATGGTGACCGGCTGGCGTGTGATGGGGGGGTCTGAGACCCTCTCTGATCACAGATACATACGGATGGAGGTCTCGGACCCCTCCTTGGGCAGTCAGCCGCGCTCTCCAGGCGGGGGTAGACCACTGCCCCCCCGATGGGCGCTCAAGCATCTCGACAGGGACGCCTTGAGGGTGGCCGCTATTGCAAAGGCGATGGAGGAAACTCCCGCGCCTGGTGCCTGTGACGTGGATGAAGAGGCGGCCTGGTTTCGAGCGGCCATGACCGATATATGTGATACGGCCATGCCGCGGTGCCAGGCCGACAATAAAAGGAGGAGAGTGTACTGGTGGTCCGCGGATATAGCGAGGCTCCGAGCCATATGTATCCGGACAAGGCGCAGGTACACCCGTTGTCGTCGCAGGCGCCATGAAGAAGCAGAGGCCGAGCTGTTGGAGGGATATCAAACTGCAAAGAAATCCCTTCAGCGAGCCATCAAGGAGGCGAAAGCTCAGGCATGGGACGAGCTCCTGCAGACCCTTGATAGGGACCCGTGGGGGCGCCCTTATCTGATCGTTAGAAAGAAACTGCGATCAGGGGGTCCGCCGATCACGGAGGGTCTCCACCCTCGATTCTTGGAGGAGGTCGTCTCCACTCTCTTCCCCTGTGACAGCGGAGAGGAGAGTGGGGAAGGACCAGCAGGTCCTGAGGTCCAAACTAACTGGACCGAGGACTTGCAAATAACGGGGGAGGAGCTCACCTGGGTAATCCGCAGGCTTCGGGCAAAAAATACCGCCCCGGGGCCTGATGGGATCCCAGGAAAGGCCTGGGATCCCATCGCGCTGAGCGCTCTCGGAGGCCGGATGAGGCAGTTGTTTGACAACTGCCTCAAAACGGGACGTTTTCCCCGCATATGGAAGGAGGTGGGACTCGTTCTGCTAAGAAAAGAGGGGCGCCCCGCGGACTCTCCCGCGGCGTACCGTCCCATCTGTTTGTTGGACGAGGCGGGCAAGCTCTTTGAGCGTATTATTGCGGCCCGCCTCAGACTGCACCTGTCGCGGGTAGGGCCCGATCTGGCGGACTGTCAGTACGGATTCCGAGAAGGTCGATCTACGATAGATGCGGTACTGCGCGTGAAGGCCTTCTCGGATGAGGCGGTCCGCCGGGGCGACGTGTTGTTGGCGACGAGCCTTGATATATCGAACGCCTTCAACACGTTGCCCTGGAGATATATACGAGAGGCGCTTCGCTATCACGAAGTGCCTCTTTATATTCAGGAGGTGATCGGGAACTATTATCTTAGTGATAGGTGCATCACATACAGGGGACGGTACAAACAGCTGCACACAAGGGAAGTATACTGTGGGGTTCCGCAGGGTTCGGTCCTTGGACCAATCCTGTGGAACCTTGGATACAACTGGGTGCTGCGGGGCGCCCTCCTCGCGGGCCTGCACCTGGTGTGTTATGCCGATGACACGCTGGTGCTGGCCCGTGGGGATAATTGGGACGAAGCCGCACGCAGATCGCGCGCGGGGGTGACTCTCGTCGTTCGCCGGATTCGCGCATTGGGACTAAGGGTGGCCCTCCAAAAAACAGAGATCATGTTCTTCTCCGGGGAACGAAGGGGAGGGCCACCCTGGTCCCATATCTCGGTAGAAGGGGTCCGAATGGAAGTAAAGCCCCAGATGAAATATCTGGGACTAACATTTGATAGCCGTTGGGACTGGAAGGATCACTTTCGTCGCTTGGCCCCTCGAATTAGGGCGGCGGTCAACAGTATTGGCCGACTGCTGCCCAACATCGGGGGGCCCAGGAGAGGACCCGCCGCCTCTACATGGGGGTGGTCGGGTCCATTGCGCTCTACGGGGCTCCGGTGTGGTCGGGCAGCCTGACAGTCGCCAGCGTAAAGTCGCTGCATGAATTGCAGCGGCAGCTGGCTGTCAGGCTTGTCCGAGCCTATCGCACCGTCCCCGTAGAAGCAGCGTGTGTGGTGTCAGGGTCGATACCATGGTCTCTGCTAGCGGAGGTGTACAAAGAACTGTACAATCAGAAGAGGGACCTCCGCGAGCGGGGACTGGCCCTGACACAAAGAGCGGCGGAAGTGGAGAGGGCGAGGGCCCGGCAGCGCGCGGTTGACAGATGGAAGGAGAAGCTTCCGCGATTAGGCTGGGGCGGACGCGCGTCGTGACGACCACGTTACAATGGACGGAGTTCACGCTAGTCACGGATCACAGACCGCTGGTATGGATGCACTCCGTAACAGATCCCACCTCACGACTCATCCGATGGCGCCTTAAACTCGCGGAATACGAATATAACGTAGTGTATAAGCCAGGTAAAATTAACGATAACGCCGACGCACTCTCCAGAAACCCTATTCCATCTAACTCTTTAGCTAAACGAAATAGAACAAATTCTACCCCTCGAACAGACTCGAGAGCTCTCCAGCTCAGAAGAGTCATTATTCAATGCTAAAAGAAAGAAAACCGAAGAAGCGCCTCGAGAAACCGAGGAAACCCCGCAACGAGCGGAAAACGATAATATAGATGATCCGCCGAACCCGCGATCTTCTAGCGAAACCGAAGCTAATGACGAATCGGGTGAAACAAGCGAGACCGAGAACGACAACAGTTCCGACCTTAGCGACAACGCCCCGATTTTCGACAACATAAACGAACCATTCGTCCAAGGAACTAGAATGGGACCACAAGTGGTACCTATTCCAGATAACTTCTCTACGCGAAAAGATAACCTTGTTATCTTCGTCACACAACAAGGCGTACCAGTCGACCGCGGAGCTCACATACTCCGAGAAAGTAAATCCTTGCCTATGATTAGAGGAGCAGCTCTAGCCAGGGCAAGAATAAACTGCGACGGAAATGGCCAAATTATATCGCTTGTCATTGAAGAACGCGAATCGGGAGCTACGGAAAGAGAGATACTAAAAGAATCATTTCGATCGCTTTTAGACGTCGTCAGGGAAACGGAGCTGTCGTCTATCTCGATAATCAGAGGCGACATCGATAATGTCCCTTGGGATATCGTATACTCATTGCTAACGCGCGTCTTAAGCGAAACCAATGTAAAAATATTTATTTGTAGGAATGAAATCTCCGTCCCACCGGAGGACGAAAGAGAAAATATTATTGCCGAAAATCACAACTCGGCGATTGGCGGCCATAAAGGTATTTCCAAAACATACCAACGTATGAAAAAGCGCTACCAATGGAACGGCATGAAAACCGATATCCAAACGTTCATCAAAAATTGCCGCCCTTGCCAACTAAAGAAACTGGTCCGCGTAAAAACCAGACAACCCATGATATTGATAGATACACCTGACGCGGCCTTCGACAAGGTCTCGATGGACATCATGGGTCCATTACCCGTTACGCGAACTAACAACATGTATATACTCACTGTACAAGACCTCCTAACTAAGTATTCTTTAACGATCCCTTTGCAAACGCGATTAATGTAGCAGACGCATTCACGAATGAATTAATATGCGTTTTCGGAGCACCGAAAGCTATATTAACGGACCAGGGATCGCATTTTCTAAATAGCCTAATGCGTAATATAGCGAAGAAATTTAGAATTAAACTCTTTAAAACTACGGCCTATAGGCCGCAATCTAATGGCTCAATAGAGCGCTCCCACCACGTTTTGTGGGAATACCTAAAACAGTACGTAGATAAAAATAACGAATGGGATATACATATACCTAAAATTAGCATCATTCTCCTATAATACGAGCGTACATGAGGGGACGCGATACACCCCTCACGAGTTAGTCTTCGGGAGGATAGCCAGGGCACCTTCCAGCAATCCTGACGTCGCCGACGTCGCGGACGAAAGCTATGCTAACTATCTCACAACTCTTTTTAACAAATTAACAGACATTCAGGCTATCGCCCGCGAAAACCTAATTGCCGCTAAACAAAGATCAAAAATTTATTATGACCGTAGAGTTAATACTCGACAATTCAGAGCAGGAGACTATGTATATTTGTTGAAAGAACCGAGCAAAGGAAAATTGGGCGACCAATACACGGGTCCTTATAAAATAATTAATCTTTTAGGAAATCATAATGTTAAGTTAGCTATAAGTAGAACTAAAACAAGAATTGTACACGAGGATAAATTAAAAGCCTCGCCGCATCGGGCCCCCACCGAGGAAGACCCCCACTCCGAACCAGACGACTTGGATGCCCCGGCGGAGGACCGGCCAGTAGTCGACAAACCCCAGTAGAATGAAGACATACGTAACCATCTTAGCTATAACCGTACTGTTAGCCTCAGCCTCAAACGGGCTAATAGGCTATGATTGCGGTGGCCGCGGTTTAAATATCACTACGCTCTCCCTATTGGACATAGAAGAATGCAAAGTCGACGACATCGAGCCAAAGAAGGAAGAGGTCTACGTACAATTGCTACAACGAGCTTCCCGTCACCCACCAGAATAAATCCCTTTTCCTATTACCCAGATCAAAAATACAATCACAAAATCTGGAACACTCAGGGACTGCAACGGACTTCTACCAGCGTTGTATCAAATCCGCAGCACCTGGTATCGACTGACGCCAAAACTCGTGGAATCAATGGCGCCGTCAACGATCAAACCGCTAACCAAACCATCATGGAAATACGTGAGTCCCGACTCACTCGCCTCTAGCGGCATCTACACCAGCGAGGACCTTGATCGCCTCCGCGATCATATCATGTTTCCCATGGAAAAGCCCTCTATGCTCAACACGATTGCCAGAGGAGCATTGGAACATGATCCAACATTTTCTCTTAAGGGGGGAGGTGTCACGTCCGGTCACATAAAATTTTTACTTTCACATGAAATAAATTCTAAGTCCTCTAAGCGCTGTTTGAAAAGCGCGCCAGTGCCGGCCATGATGCCTAACTCAGCCTAGTGACTAGGAGAGGCGCTGCGTAACGTCTAGGAACTTCCCACTACGGGGAAACGCCCCCGCTACACCGAGCGTCTCCCACTCTCGGGCCGCCGCAGCGCCGAGCCACCGAAAACGAAGGACCTCAGAGCGGTCCCAAAATCCGGCAGATCATATCGCGACTCCGACTAGAGCAGTCATACCTTGAACGCTCTCCTAATTCTAAATCTAATTCAATTCTAACATTCTAACTCTAATATTATAAGTCCTAACTCTAGTATTAAAACTTTAACTTTAGTTAACTTTGTATCGTGCAGTGTTAATTTAGAATAAAAGTGTGTGTTTCATTTATAATAATTCTCCACATTTATTTTAAACAATTCCAATTCCAATTTCACGCGTTTCCAATATAATATTTTGCTTTAATATTATTACTATTCTAATATTACGATTTTAGTATTTCTAAAATATTCTAAAACGAGTTCTTCCAATCTGCACGTGTAGTGAAAATCTATTATATAAATAATTTTCTTAGTGGAATCCAAGCTGCGACTTAGAGAGGACGAACCGCTCGTCGCTGCCGCACGATTTCACTTTTCTTATAATTTCTGAATTCTGTTCTGACTACTTCGAGAGGACGAACCGCTCGTAGTTACGCACTGGAACAATAACCGACAGTGAGGACCGCCGCACGTCGACTTATTGTAAAAGTGACGCAATATTCATAATGTTTTATATTATAAATCATTATGCCTAAGACACGCCGTGCAGGCAGGAAAAACCAACTTCGCCGTTTAACCGCGCGACTCTACTATCCGGCATCATCGAGTGAATATTCAAATCTCATCGGCACCTACTATCATAACGACTCAGAGTACGATAATTTATTTGACGGAACCGCGCCGTTCGCTGTTAATAATAAAGACGTTAAACTGAGAAAGTGGCCAGTGCAATTGACTCCAATCGAATTCGAGAACCCTCGTATTCCGAGAGACGACATCCCGGACAACGATCCTCGTCGCACCCGGTATTTGCAAATCAGGGCGGACATCTGCACACCCATTACGACGCGCCTATTCCAGAGCATCGGGGAACCACTGTCCACCCCCCAGAGATCCACTAAGGTAAGTCTCAACTATTATAAACAATTGAAATAAATAATAAAATTCAACGCTAAGATTCTAGTACTAAAGAATAAGACTATTTGCCGTCACAAATAGCCAAATTATCGAAATAATTTCAAACACGTGCGTGTATAATTATTGTTTAAACATATTTAAAATTAATATTTTCTACGAAATTTGAAATATAACTTTACACGTGGTCTTTAGAATATTCGTAAAGACTCTTGGAAAACTGCGTTTTCCAAGGGCCATAAAAGTGAAACTCTGTTTTTTGCCTAGGGTCATAAAACTGACCCTTAGACCCTTGATAAAAAAAAGGGATCTCGACGATTTCTCTTTTGCAAACTAAGCGCAACTAACGTAGCACACTCAATGAATATTCTAGAATTCCAAATAAAATAACGCGAACGTTTTATTCATTTATTTAATTCCATTTATTTAAATAATTCACCCATGTGCCCAATAAGGCCTCAGTACCTCATCGCCACGTACATCTTGCCTCTTCCCGAAGAGGAAGAAGATTGAACAGGGAACCCCTTACTGCCAAATATCAGTCGGGTTTATTAATAAAGAAACAAATGCCGCCCTTTGTGTAGACTGCCATATGCGTTTACGCGGTACTGCTCGAAACGAATGGTTGAACATTGCCAAACATTTGCTCGTAATCGGTAACTTACCAACCGGAATACTTTGCTCAGCGTGTAACTTCCATCGACTGTCGGTAACTCGCGACCTTCATCTCCACTGTTACCGTTGTCAGATCGCTTACCTACGGTACATCAACGGCGAAGAAACCTTTCGTATCGACACCGATGGTAACATCGTGATTACAATTTTCCACTCCGTCGATGATTCCCTCGAATGTTTTCAGGATTATATTCGATAATATCCCCATACTCCTGAGTAACATTTGCAACTCCCTCGTACGAATCTTAAGGCGACACCCTCCACTCCGCAAGACATTGAACCGTTGCGTGTAGCCTTGGCAGAACACCCTTCGTCGTGAGTATCCCCGGAAAGGTTTTCCGAAATACGACGTTGTTCAGCGCGATAATCCGAGCACGTGTACCGCGATAATTATTTCTCGCGAATTTCACGCCGCGACTGCGCTCCGGACGTAACAGCAAAAACACACTAGTGTGAAAGTGAACACTATATTTAATGGCGAGTTCATGTCGGGCGATAAGCGTGCTAATAAAAGTATCAATACGAAAAACTTTGAAATCTTTCGCACCTCCGATTTACATGATTGGCACAAACGTCGCGTTATCGACCCCACACTAGCATCGCTAGGAGAGTTTCAAGAACGCGATAGTGATTGGGCATTGTCGCGAATAATCAATTTAATTGTAAATATATGCCATGGAGATTGCGCGAATTGTAATATGCGATGTATTTTTGCAACGCGAAGGCCGTGACGCGTACATTGCTGCAGGTTGCGGTAGTGTATCACATATCGCTTCTTATCATATAGCGTTGCGAGAAGCTTATCTTCCCGCTTGCCTGGCGGCTTGTCGCGTGTCGGGCAAAACGGTAGGTCAGTGTGCGTGTCGTGAATATGTCGTGGATATTCTAAATCTACCTCGAGGATGTAGCCTGTGGGTGAATCGAGCGCGATATATGATGTGTCGAAATTAGATACATCGTCGACCCATTGAAAATCAGCATAAGGCAATGGTTGACACATTGCCCATCCATACAAATTATTTACATCGAAATACATTAGATACGAAGATGGTTTCAATGGATCGTACGACTGCATGTACTTGTTATTAGCGTGTGCATATCTGTTTGAACATTGACTCAGACCGCCGCGTATACCCCGTTCGATAAACATTATCATGTCAACGTCTGTAAGTAATTCGAACGTAATTTGTGTATGCTTTAACATGGCGTCCCACGGGGAGAGTATAATAATACGCGCATTATAATAAAACATGCATAGTCTTTTGATTGCACATTAACCACTGCTCTTTTGTTCATTATTTCTCGCGGTAATTTAATGTGGCATCCCGCACGCATTGGATTATACTTGTTTATATTTACAATTAAATTGATTATTCGCGACAATGCCCAACCACTATCGCGTTCTTGAAACTATTCTAGCGATGCTAGTGTGGGGTCGATAACGCGGCGTTTATACCAATCATGTAAATCGGAGGTGCGAAAGATTTCAAAGTTTTTCGTATTCATACTTTTATTAGCACGCTTATCGCCCGACATGAACTCGCCATTAAATATAGTGTTCACTTTCACACTAGTGTGTTTTTGCAACACTTTTTGCACGTATCTGATCACAATGTCTTTGGCCTCCTCTAGAAATTGACGAGGTTCAATGTGATTGCTGTTTATCACCGCACCAGTCAAGATGCGGCTCTCGAACGCCGTATCAATCTCTCGCCATATGAGTCCGATGTCTCGCGAACTGCTTCCAGCACCTGCATGTACAAAACGTCTGCGTACCGAATTCTTCAACCCTTCGAGACGCGCCATTTGGGAGACAAGCGATTGTCGAACTCCGATCGGTAATCGTGGTCGTTTTATTCGACTTTGTTCTTCCAGTGATTCGATGTATTCGTCACATTGCTGCTCCCACACAATATATTCTTCCACCGAATTCACCCTTGTGGCTTGCTCCAACAAACTTGCTTCCAATTGTGCCATATTTGAGATGCTCTTGCTGAACTCTGACAAAGATATTGACAGAGAGAGGCAAACCTAGGTCGCAGAAGCCAGTGGATCGAGTTTCCGAAATCCGCCGTTCATCCTAATCCTATCTTCATCATTCGTGCATGCGGTACGTTGAAATCATGAGAATTAGGCAAACCTACGTCGTAGAAGCCAGCGATTCCAGTTTTCGAAATCCGGCGTACATCCTGATCCTATCTTCATCAAAAGTGCATACGGCACGTTGAAATCATGGAAACATAACAAATCTAGGCCGTAGAAGCCAACAAATCAAGTATTCGAAGTCCGCCGTTCATCCTAATCCTATCTTCATGTGAGGTAAATGTTGTAAAGTAAATTCATGAAAACGTTGCAAACGTACATCGTAAAAAACAACAACATAAGTTTTCCGTTTGTACCCCTAAAAAAAAATATACCGAATGTTCTATTTTGAGATTAGAGCTAACATTGTCATTCCTTGAGATATTATAAATCTGTAAACGGGTGATGTTTTGTAATTGTTTGTAGACGTTTGTACCGCTTTCCGTTTCGTTTGTACCCCTACAGGTGTAAATACACCGAGTTTTAAATATTGATGTTACAGCTAATAGTGTCATTTTTTAATTCTGTAAACGAATGTTGTTTTGTAATCGTTTGCAGACGTTTGTACCGCTTTTTATTATGTTTGTATCCCTACAGATAAAAATATATCAAACCTAGGTCGCAGAAGCCCCCCCTCGTTGTCCGCCATCTTGACGTGGTGAGGGGTCTCACCCTTCGCAAGGTTTTGCGAAGGATGCTAAGAGCGGACAGTGCCACTGATAATGTCAATTTTGGGATATTTCAATTCTGCATACGGGTGCTGTTTTGTAATTGCCTGCAGACGTTTGTACCGCTTTCCATTTTGTTCGTATCTATACAGGTGTAATTATACAGAATTATTAAAATTGATGTTACAGCTAATAATGTCATTTTATGAGAAATTTTAATTCTGTAAACGCTGTTTTGTTACCGTCTGCAGACGTTTGTATTGCTTTCCGTTTTGTTTGTACCCTTACAGGTGTAAATATACCGAATGTTCAAAATTGATATTAGAACTAATAATGTCATTTTTGGGATATTTCAATTTTGTATACGGGTGCTGTTTTGTAATTGCCTGCAGACGTTTGTACTGCTTTCCGTTTTGTTTGTACCCCTACAGGAGTAAATACACCGAGTTTTAAAAATTGATGTTACAGCTAATAGTGTTGTTACGTCCTGTGGACTGCACGATTCTTTTCTCCTCCCCGATTTACGCAGATTCGCGTTCCGCGAACATATTAATTATAAGACCGAAATTAGTTATAAGAATTAAACGGAGAAAGACAGTGATTGTGAAACAACTCGATCGGTGAGATTACGAAACCTACACTTTGATCAATAAGTCATAGGTAATGTTGAAATATCACGATCGACACACGCTATCAGTAGACCAAAGATCGGAATTAGGAAAGAACTCTTCATACAAGGAAGCAATACGTTGCGTAAAGGGGATTAAACACCGAACGTATGACTATGAGTCACAAGAAAAGAAGACGCCCTTTGCCCTATAGGAAAGGCAGACGAATAGTATAAAAGCAGCGAATCTTCCAAGAACGCTCTATTAATTCCGCCTACGTCGTGGCAGTTACACACTTCTGGATCCTCGCATTAAACATATATTGTGACCGTCGGAGCTCAACAACCAGCTACCAGTCAACCTACACCTTCGCCCACACCACTCGAAGGAACCAGCGATCCTGAGGATCAACGTATAGCCGCCAACCCGCTCACCAAATAATATACAGCCAACAGTGAGTACTTTCATTCTTCTACGATCACGGAAGTGAATAAATCCCCGGAATCGCGACTAAACTTAATAAGTAGTGGAAATCGCTGCCCGTCGAGCATTGAAACGCGCTCTCCGATTGAAACGGGACGATCAAAAGCCAACGCGAATCCTCAACCGCCTCATAGCACATCAACGTTACACACACACTCATATATAATTGTTTATACATGTCCACAAATTCAAATGTCTAATTCTCCGAATATTATTAAGATTTTATTATTTTTTTTTTGAATAAATGATAATTATTTACATTACGCGAATTTAAAGTCTTATTTAAACCCCTGCGTTCCTTCATATATCCCCCGAGATCGCACAAGGTCCTATCCCGCGTAAAAGGGATTTAATTCCCTTACCGAAAAGGACCGACGAACGAACCCCTGAAATAAGCCAGGTAAAAGCGACTATCCAGTCGTTGACCTGCAAAAGGGCCAGACAGTCCGTTCGACCCGAAATCACTCCGATTTTCGGGAAAACGCTGTTACGACCTTCGAGCGGCCTTTCCTTCGTGCAGGCCAGGACGTAACAGTGTCATTTTTTAAGATATTTTAATTCTGTAAACGGGTGCTGTTTTGTTACCGTCTGCAGACGTTTTTTTGTATTGCTTTCCGTTTTGTTTGTACCTTTACAGGTGTAAATATACCGAATGTTCAAAATTGATATTAGAGCTAATAATGTCATTTTTGGGATATTTCAATTTTGTATACGGGTGCTGTTTTGTAATTGCCTGCAGACGTTTGTACTGCTTTCCGTTTCGTTTGTACCCCTACAGGTGTAAATACACCGAATTTTAAAAATTGATGTTACAGATAATAGTGTCATTTTATGAAAAATTTTAATTCTGTAAACGCTGTTTTGTTACCGTCTGCAGACGTTTGTATTGCTTTCCGTTTTGTTTATACCCCTACAGGTGTAAATACACCGAGTTTTAAAAATTGATGTTACAGCTAATAGTGTCATTTTTTAAGATATTTTAATTCTGTAAACGGGTGCTGTTTTGTTACCGTCTGCAGACGTTTGTATTGCTTTACGTCTTGTTTGTACCCCTACAGGTGTAAATACACCGAGTTTTAAAAATTGAT
>NW_028141815.1:0-2500 GCF_030444845.1 Prenolepis imparis
AAGCAGTGGTATCAACGCAGAGTACTCCAACGTGTACGCTCTGGGTGCGCCTCTTCTCGCGATGAGAACGAGACGCCCCGGGAGTGCGAGGCCGCATCGCGACGCGGCCCATCCTCCCTCGGTCGACAGCCAGGGCCGACCTTCACTTTCATTACGCCTTTAGGTCTCGCGACAAGTCCCAATGACTCGCGTACATGTTAGACTCCTTGGTCCGTGTTTCAAGACGGGTCCTAAGAGTACCCAAAGCAGTAGCGTCGCCGACCGGTATCGGTCTCCCGCGAAACCGCGGGAGACGTTCGCAGGCCTGTCGAAGGTGTACCGTACTTGAACCAACAGCGGGCCAGGACCGGGGACGGCGCAAAGTCCGTAACCTCCGAGTACCGTGGCGCGCGCTTGCGACGGTCTCGACGCACCGTAAAGAGTGCGGCCTGATACCTTGCGCGTACCGCCGAGCAGCCGGCCGGGCGACCGGGGGTTTGTCGCGTGCCGTTTTACCGGCGACGCGACAGGCACCGCACCCGGGCCGTAGACCGACACCCAGCGGGTCGCGACGTTCTACTTGGGGAGAAGTGCACGACGACGAGCACCGGACATCGGCGCACGGTAGCGTGCCCGCGCGCGAGCCGCGAGGACTCCGCGGGACATCGCCGACCGACGCGAAGCCAGCGCCGCTGACGATGAATCTCCCCGTTCGATCTTTTGGGTTTCTTAGGTTTACCCCTGAACGGTTTCACGTACTCTTGAACTCTCTCTTCAAAGTTCTTTTCAACTTTCCCTCACGGTACTTGTTCGCTATCGGTCTCGTGGTCGTATTTAGCCTTAGATGGAGTTTACCACCCACTTAGAGCTGCACTCTCAAGCAACCCGACTCTGAGGAGAGATCCTCCCGAGACGCGCATCGGTCGCTACGGGCCTGGCACCCTCTACGGGTAAGTGGCCCCATTCAAGATGGACTTGGACGCGACGCGACACCTCGGGATAAGCGGATCCTCCCAAACACCACATTTCCCTGCGGCGGAACCGCGGGATTCGGTGCTGGGCTCTTTCCTGTTCGCTCGCCGCTACTAAGGAAATCCTGGTTAGTTTCTTTTCCTCCGCTTAATAATATGCTTAAATTCAGCGGGTAATCTCGCCTGCTCTGAGGTCGTCGAAAGCTTTAGTTTGGTAGCCGCCGCCTCCTCCGCGTCGCTCGTCTCGCGCTTCTTCTTCTTCTTTCTCTTTCCTCCGGGAGGAAAGTTCAAGTTACGAAAAGCAGTGGTATCAACGCAGAGTACTAGCAGCGGCAGCTGCGTATACCGCGTGAGGCGCGAGAGGCAAACACAATCGCCAATCCAACAACACTCGGTGGTGCGTTAGGTTAGGGTAACGTAAGGAGAGAATACGACGAGTACACGACGACGCGTGCCGGTCCCAATTTTCATTCCTGCCTCGCGCGTTTACACGCGACGGACTAGGAGAACTTCGTGGACTCGGACACGCGGTCGGCTCTCCGAGCCGAATCTCTTCTCTCCGCGTACCGCCGGACGACGACGCGCGCGCGCGCGCTGGCGCACCGAGAGACCGGAGAGTGCGAGAGTGCCGAGAGCAGTGTGTGTGAGATTAAAGAGAGAGAGAAAGAAAAAATGGCGAGAGACAGCGCTACTAAAATATATCGTGGAGACAACGACGCTCCGGCCGCAGGCGGCGGGTGTCGTTCCTCCTTCGCGCTCGTCATCGTCCCTTTCTTCTCCACATCTCTCTCGTCACATACGAAAAACTCTCCCCTCGCACAGTCCTACTTCCTCTTTCGAGGACAGTCTCTGGGCGCGCGCGAGCGCTCGCTATCATCCTTGTGCACGCTTGTGCGCTCTCTCTTCCTCCTCGGTGTCATTTCAAACGACGCCCAGGGCGTGCGCCGGCCGTTCGTACGGCGGCACACAGCACCTCGGGCGAACGTCCAACGATCGCTCGTACGCCATTGTAAGCGCGCACAGGGCACAGGCGACGCGCGCAAGTCTGGGCGCGCCGTGGCCGTGCGCGCTTCGGGAGCGCAAGCAGTTTCGGGGTACTAAAACGACCCTCAGCCAGGCGTGGTCCGGGAATTGTATCCGTGGACCGCAATGTGCGTTCGAAATGTCGATGTTCATGTGTCCTGCAGTTCACAAGTTGACGCGCAATTAGCTGCGTTCTTCATCGACCCACGAGCCAAGTGATCCACCGTTCAGGGTAATCGTTCAAAATTTTTGCGTTCGCGAAGAAACGCTTTTCGCTCAACCATCGTGGTCTCCCCTCTCGAAGAGAGAGGGTGAGATAAAAATCGTGGCCCTTCGATCAGCCTGGCCGCGCGCGTCCGAGCGCGCGCGCGGACCGCCGCCTCCCGTCTAAGGAGAGAGGCTACGGCACAAAAGTGTGGTTGTTGCTTCGATCGGAGCGTCTCTCCCTAAGTGGAAGAGCCGGGGCGGAAGCTCTTTGAAGAGACCGTCGGACGGATTCGTAAGATCCGTCCTCTCGCCCGGCTCCG
>NW_028141815.1:5000-7500 GCF_030444845.1 Prenolepis imparis
CGTGTTCGGTTACTCGCAAGGAGTAACTCGCGAGCGAGCCCGAGAGACTCGTCGCTAGCTCTCTTGAGCGCGCGTCCGGTGGCCCGGTGTTAATCGGGCACCGACGCGACACGCTCGTGTGCCGTTTCATTGCCGCCGGTCTTGCTTAGCCGGTCGGCGACACTGTGTGTGCGTTGCGTAAAGTATACGCGAGAGAACGACAAGGTTCGCTAAGAACTGCCTGCCTTCTCTCTCCTCTTAATTATCCTTGTTATATCTCTGTTGATATATTATTATCATCGACTTTTCTTTTCTTATACAAAAGATCATATACTCATTCTCATTCTCCCAAAATGTTAAAATGCTCGGGTCTCGAAAGACCCGCGCGATTTACCCTGACGCTAGATCGACGGTGCCGATGCTTAGACGTCGAGGACAAATTCTGTCTGGTTCGTACGTTCAAGAACGACCAGTAAAAATCTTTCGCTACGGCGTACAAAGCGAGCGGGAAGAGCGTTTCTTGCCCTTCCGCCAACTCGTATCCGTGGAGTAAACGTTCGGTAAGCGCGACGATTCCACTGCTGCGTTCAAAACGAGAGGGAATCGCGCGGCCAACACACTAGATGCGTGCGCGCCACATAAGAGCCATTCGGTCTTGCGACACCGACTCGTGGCAATGCTGTGATCGTATAAACAAGTGTGTATATTTTACCCGCGTTCAGCGGCGAACGAGTGGAGCGCGTATCGCAATCTCCGCCGCCAAGGAGAATTACGACACGACGACGACAACGAGTCGTAACGTCTTTGCGAGACAACAAGTCTCTTCCAAGAAGACTTGCCCCGTGTACTGCTCGATTATTATTCGTGGTTTCCTTCTTTCCCTTTTAATATAAAGTTAGAGTACGCACGAAACGTTCGAGACGCGCCGAACGCGACGTACTTCTGCCACTAGTCGTGACTGAAAAGTACGTATCTCGACTCGTCCGACTCGCCCGACTCGCTCGACTCGTTCGTAACGCCGAGCGCGACGTATCTCTTATAGTACCCAACCGGCCGGCCGGGCGGTCGGCGACGCACGGTCCTACGCACGGACGTATACGAGCGCGAGCGTCAAATGGACGGCGCAATCGAGACATTACGTCGCGGCAGTCTCGGTCGCCGGCGGTACCTCCGGCCGCGGGCGGCACCTCCGATCGCCGGCGGTACCTCCGGTCACCGGCGGTACCTCCGGTCACCGGCGGCACCTCCGACGCCGGCGGTACCTCCGGTCGCCGGCGGCACCTCCGGTCGTCGGCGGTACCTCCGATCACCGGCGGCACCTCCGGACCGTCGAGAATTTATTCAGAGTCCTACGGCCGTAGGTCGTCAACTCCGAAACATTTACGGGCGAACAGCGCCGAAACGGCAAGAGATACGGGAAAAAACGTTTCGGACGAACGTGTCATCGCTCTCGGAGTATCGTCAGACCGCGTAGACATATTTTCTAGAAATGTCGAATTTCTCGAAATACCGGCTTCGAAACGCGGTCCTCGGGCCGTGTCGAAAGATTCGACGGCGCGGGTACGAGGCTCGCACAAAATTGTGAAACTCTCGCGTGAAGCGATCTCTCGCATCACTCGCCGTTAGTGGCGTGAATGCGCGTTGCGTTACACGGGCGGCACCTCCGACCGCCAGAGGTAATTTCGAACGCCGGCGGTACCTCCGGACGCCGGCGGTACCTCCGGTCACCGGCGGCACCTCCGACGCCGGCGGCACCTCCGGTCACCGGCGGTACCTCCGGACGCCGGCGGTACCTCCAATCGCCGGCGGCACCTCCGGACGCCGGCGGTACCTCCGGACGTCGGCGGCACCTCCGGACGGTCGAGAATTTATTCAGAGTCCTACGGCCGTAGGTCGTCAACTCCGAAACATTTACGGGCGAACAGCGCCGAAACGGCAAGAGATACGGGAAAAAACGTTTCGGACGAACGTGTCATCGCTCTCGGAGTATCGTCAGACCGCGTAGACATATTTTCTAGAAATGTCGAATTTCTCGAACTACCGGCTTCGAAACGCGGTCCTCGGGCCGTGTCGAAAGATTCGACGGCGCGGGTACGAGGCTCGCATAAAATTGTGAAACTCTCGCGTGAAGCGATCTCTCGCATCACTCGCCGTTAGAGGCGTGAATGCGCGTTGCGTTACACGGGCGGCACTTCCGACCGCCAGCGGTAATTTCGATCGCCGGCGGTATCTCCGAACGCCGGCGGTACCTCCGGACGCCGGCGGTACCTCCAATCGCCGGCGGCACCTCCGGACGCCGGCGGTACCTCCGGACGTCGGCGGCACCTCCGGACGGTCGAGAATTTATCCAGAGTCCTACGGCCGCCGGCGTCACCTCCGAAACATTTACCGTCTAACAGCGTCGACACGGCTAGAGATACGGGAAAACGTTTCGGACGAACGTGTCATCTCTTTCGGCGTGCTGTTGGACTGCGTAGACGGGCTTTTTCAGAATGTCGCATTTATCGATCTTAGTAGCTTC
>NW_028141815.1:12500-14767 GCF_030444845.1 Prenolepis imparis
ACGTCGACGTGAGAGCAGCGGCAGCTGCGTATACCGCGTGAGGCGCGAGAGGCAAACACAATCGCCAATCCAACAACACTCGGTGGTGCGTTAGGTTAGGGTAACGTAAGGAGAGAATACGACGAGTACACGACGACGCGTGCCGGTCCCAATTTTCATTCCTGCCTCGCGCGTTTACACGCGACGGACTAGGAGAACTTCGTGGACTCGGACACGCGGTCGGCTCTCCGAGCCGAATCTCTTCTCTCCGCGTACCGCCGGACGACGACGCGCGCGCGCGCGCTGGCGCACCGAGAGACCGGAGAGTGCGAGAGTGCCGAGAGCAGTGTGTGTGAGATTAAAGAGAGAGAGAAAGAAAAAATGGCGAGAGACAGCGCTACTAAAATATATCGTGGAGACAACGACGCTCCGGCCGCAGGCGGCGGGTGTCGTTCCTCCTTCGCGCTCGTCATCGTCCCTTTCTTCTCCACATCTCTCTCGTCACATACGAAAAACTCTCCCCTCGCACAGTCCTACTTCCTCTTTCGAGGACAGTCTCTGGGCGCGCGCGAGCGCTCGCTATCATCCTTGTGCACGCTTGTGCGCTCTCTCTTCCTCCTCGGTGTCATTTCAAACGACGCCCAGGGCGTGCGCCGGCCGTTCGTACGGCGGCACACAGCACCTCGGGCGAACGTCCAACGATCGCTCGTACGCCATTGTAAGCGCGCACAGGGCACAGGCGACGCGCGCAAGTCTGGGCGCGCCGTGGCCGTGCGCGCTTCGGGAGCGCAAGCAGTTTCGGGGTACTAAAACGACCCTCAGCCAGGCGTGGTCCGGGAATTGTATCCGTGGACCGCAATGTGCGTTCGAAATGTCGATGTTCATGTGTCCTGCAGTTCACAAGTTGACGCGCAATTAGCTGCGTTCTTCATCGACCCACGAGCCAAGTGATCCACCGTTCAGGGTAATCGTTCAAAATTTTTGCGTTCGCGAAGAAACGCTTTTCGCTCAACCATCGTGGTCTCCCCTCTCGAAGAGAGAGGGTGAGATAAAAATCGTGGCCCTTCGATCAGCCTGGCCGCGCGCGTCCGAGCGCGCGCGCGGACCGCCGCCTCCCGTCTAAGGAGAGAGGCTACGGCACAAAAGTGTGGTTGTTGCTTCGATCGGAGCGTCTCTCCCTAAGTGGAAGAGCCGGGGCGGAAGCTCTTTGAAGAGACCGTCGGACGGATTCGTAAGATCCGTCCTCTCGCCCGGCTCCGCGCGCGGTCGCAACGCTGTTTCGCACGCCGACCGCTGCCCCGGGCGCCGCGAACGGCACCGGGGGAGGGCGCGTTGACGAACGCTGCTGCTGCTGCTGACACACGCGCGCAGCGCGGGCATAGGTCACCACCGGTTCGCGCTCAACGCCGAATCGACGCTCTGCGAGTGGCACGAGCGTGATCGCGAAGCGTCTCGCTCCGAGTCGCAACGTATTTTTTTCGAAGTTTTTCACAAAAGGCAACGAACGCGCGTATCGCGGCTCGCGCGTCGAGCGCGAGCGGAACGCGACGCCGTCGCGGAGAGAGGTCTCGGACACGCTCTCTCTCCCTCTCGGCGGCGAACGCCGCGCCGCGCGCTGCTGATTACTCCCGCATCGCGAGGTTCGTCAGAGGCGCGGGCGGCGTCCGTATAACATCCAACCTTTCGATCCGTCAATTCCGCTTAATAGCTTTTTTCTCTGAGCCATCTTCTCTTCTCTGTCCATTCAGTCTCCGACTGCTGCGAGCGCGCGTCTCTCTCTCTCTCTGTAAAAGAGTGGACTCTCGACGCAGAGCAGGACCTCCGGAACGTTAATGATCCTTCCGCAGGTTCACCTACGGAAACCTTGTTACGACTTTTACTTCCTCTAAATGATCAAGTTTGGTCATCTTCCCGGCAACATCGGCAATGCCGAGACATTGCCGCGCACCAGTCCGAAGACCTCACTAAATCATTCAATCGGTAGTAGCGACGGGCGGTGTGTACAAAGGGCAGGGACGTAATCAACGCGAGCTTATGACTCGCGCTTACTGGGAATTCCTCGTTCATGGGGAACAATTGCAAGCCCCAATCCCTAGCACGAAGGAGGTTCAGCGGGTTACCCGGGCCTTTCGGCCAGGGAACACACGCTGATTCCTTCAGTGTAGCGCGCGTGCGGCCCAGAACATCTAAGGGCATCACAGACCTGTTATTGCTCAATCTCGTGCGGCTAGAAGCCGCCTGTCCCTCTAAGAAGATTTGTTTAGTACTCTGCGTTGATACCACTGCTT
>NW_028141816.1:0-14726 GCF_030444845.1 Prenolepis imparis
AAGCAGTGGTATCAACGCAGAGTACTCATTTAATTTTTTAAAAAATTGCGCCCTATTAACAGCGCCTAGGCTCATATTGCCATTTACTCAGTTTAATGTTTATTTTACAACTTTTGTCAAAAATATAATTTTTATCTTGTTTTTTTATTTTCGGGATTGAAAGATTAGAAAAGATTGGCTACTTTAATCAAAATTCTTCATTAATAATTAAGTGTATAAATTGATAAATAATAATATATAGACATTTTCATTCATCTGTTGCACATGTTTGTTTACATATTTATAAATTGTATTTTAAGAAAACATAATCATATAGGAATGTACATTTTCCAAGAAGTGAAGAAGATAATACGTTATCATGCGATTGTAGCATGTATCGTGAAATTATTCGTTACGTGTTACATAATGATTTGTCATGCTGTGCATCAGATCTATAAAATTGAAAGATACGACAAAGTAATGTAGGATCGGAATTATTTTAAATTATAATATTGTATCGCGTGAATAATTTATCTTAGATATTGCGAATCGATAATAAAAGTACTTGTCTCGACCGTTATATTTACTCGAGACAAACTCGGCATTATAATATGGACGCAAACAAAAACAGTGTAAGTCGACTCGGATTGTTTCGTGAGACAGCCAAGTAAAAACAATATCTCCGATTACCTTGACGAGGTCGTAAGACAAAGCAATAACCGAAAAGTCAAGAATTATCTAGAAGTCTAAGCGAAAGAAATAAATACAGCCGATTAACTGTCGGAAGGAACAGTCCTCGCTCGAATTTAATACCGTTGACATTGCCAAATTATATTGTATCTTGAGCCAAATATATTCTATCTTATTTTTCACTGAGGGATTTAGAACAATTTCTTTACTGCCGTTCATCTGCGCTTACAGTAATTAAAACGCCATTTCGATATTGAATAATGAGTATTATTTGTGAGCATTAGCTTGATTTGTGTGAGTTTTAAAATAAACGTGCAAAATATGATTTTAATTGATAAGAAAATCAAATTTCATTTAATCTTTCTTGCGGATAATTCTATACAAAATTAAAAAAATGCAAATTATTCCGAGAAATGAATTATAGATGAGTCGTCGTAACGGATTGCAACTTGATACCTATGCCAACGCAAACATGAAATTAAATTCATCAATTCAAAAGTCATTTGTGAACTTGTGCAAGTCATTGTATATTGCGATAAAAAGGTCCAATTTAAAAAGCCATTTCGTTAACGTAATTTGCAAGGTATTTCGTCTCCTATTATAACCCTATTACACAGTTGGAAAATTTGTGTTTTCTTGTTAAAAACGGACCCCGTTAAAACTTTTGTGTTAAATATTTAACACATTCATGTGTTAATTTAACATATTGCTGTTATGTTAATTGGACTCAAATGTTAAATTATTAAAACAACTAAAAAAAAGTGTAAAAATAACACAATGTATATCTATTTTTAATTTTACACAATAAATATGTTCCGTATTATTAGTGACAAGATTTATCTGTTAAAATTTACAGAAAAAAATGTTAATTTTACTTTATAATATAAGTGGGGGTGATAAAATGTAAAATTAACAATATTTTTAGTTAATTTTTACATTAAAACTATGTTAATTTTACACAAAATTTATTTTAAGTTTATTTGAAGTTTGCATTTATTTTATGCTAAAATATTAACACAATATTCGGACTTCCGTTTCCGGTTGCGTGATAGAAGGTTGGAGTGCTGTCAGAGAGTGTGTTTTGAGTGGTTATTAGAGGTAGGAGGAGGAGAAGAGGTGAGAGAGAGTGAGTCAGTGAGAATCTGGAGTGAGTGCAAGCCGGGGGATTGCAGGCGAGTTGGTAGAGAAGGGAAAAGAGCGGTGAGAAGAGAGTAAAGTGGTGCAGGTGGAGTGAGTCAGCAATTAGGGAGATAGGTGAGAACAGGTGTAGAGAGATCGGAGCAGGTGTAGTAGGTATAGGGAAAGAGAAAAAGGTAGGTGGCGCGAGAAAAGTCACTAGACATAGAGTAAGAGAAGTATAGAAGGGAAATGGATGAGGTGCAAAGAATAAAGAATGTTGAGAAGAGGGAGAGAAGGGCTAGCACGGGGACGCCGGAAGAGGTTTTAAAAAGGAAAAGGGATGAATTAGAGGATATGGGATTGAGAAAAGAGATGGAGGAGAAAGGGGACATACAGTGGTTATTTAGGAAAAGTAAAAAGGTGATAAGATCGCCAGAGACAGGAAGGAGAGAGGAGGCAGGAGGGATGGGGGAGAACATAAGAGAGATGGGGAGGGAATGGAAGGAGGAAATAATCAGAGAGATGAGAGAGATAAGAAGAGAAATTAAAGAGGAGATTAAGGAGGGAATAAGAGGACAGGAAGAAATAAGAGAGGAGATAAGGGAAAGGGACGTAATGTTCTTGTTAGAAACATGGGTAGATGAAAAAGGGTGGGAGAAGATAAGAGGGAGGTTACCTGTGGGATTTAAGTGGGAGGTGCAATATGCGAGGAAGAAAAATAGGAAAGGAAGGGCAATGGGGGGAATAGTAGTAGGGGTAAGAAAAGGGTTAGGAATAGAAGAAAAGGGTGGGCGGAGAAGGAAGGAATGATGGAGGTGATGATAAGGAAAAAGGGGGAGAGATGGAGATTGGTGGATGTGAACGTAAATGGGGATTTAGAAGAGAAATTAGGAGAGATGAGGGAGTGGACGGAGGAGGAGGGAGGTGGGATTAGAACGATAATAGGGGAGGATTTTAATGCTAGAACAGGAGAATTGGGGGGAAGGGTAAGGATAGGGGGGGGAGAAGAGGAGGGAAAGGAAAGAAGGTCGAAGGATGCAAAGGTGAATGGGGAAGGGAAATTGTTAGTGAGAAGATTAGAGGAGATAGGGTGGGCAATTGTGAATGGAGGGGTAGCAGGAGATGAGGAGGGGAGCTGGACGTACATGGGGCCGAATGGGAGATCAGTCATTGATTATGTGATTGTGAAGGAGGAGGTGAGGGAGGAAATTATGAGGGTAGAGATAGGAGATAGGATTGACTCGGACCACATGCCGGTAGTGGTAAGGAAAGAGGTGGAACTGGTCGGGAGAGGGGAAGAAGGAATTCAGGGAGAGGTTAGGAGTGATAGGGGAGAGGCAGGGAGATGAACAAGAAGAGAGAGGGGTAGAGGTGGAGTGGGGGAGGATGGAAAGAAAAATACAGGAAGTGCTAAATAAGGGAAATGGGGGGGAAAGTAGGGAGGAGAGAAGAAAAAGGGGAGGGTAGTTTGATGAGGAGTGCAGAAAAGATAAGGGGGAGGTGGCAAAGGAGTTGAAAAGATGGAAGAGAAAAGGGGGGGAGGGAAAGGAATTAGAGAGGAAAAGAATAAGAGAAGAAAGAAGGAGTACAAGGGATTATGTAGGAAGAAGAAAGAGGAGGAGAATGAAGAATGGACTAGGAGGGCAGTGGAAGCGAGGACGGAGGGACAGGTATGGGAGGTAATTAGGAAAGAGAGGAGAAGGGGGAAAGGAGGGGGGGAGAAGGGATTGAGATGGAAGAATGGAACAGTTATTTTAGGGATTTATTAGGGGAGGTGGAGTCAAGAGTGGTGTTGGGAGGAAGCAGGAGGATAAGGGAGAAGGTGGAAGATCAGGAAGATCAGATAGAGAGGGGAGAAATTAGGAGGGCGATAGGAAGGATAAAAGATGGGAAGGCGGTGGGAGTGGATGGAATACCAGGAGAAGTGTGGAAATATGGCGGAGAGGGGCTAGAAGGGTGTGGGAATTATGTAATAGGATATGGAAGGGGGAAGGGGGGTGGATTAGAGAATGGTGTGAGGGATTGAATACTGGAAGAGAGGGGAGAAAAGTTCTGGACAGGGAGGGGAGTGAGGCAGGGGTGTCCTCTGAGTCCGCTGCTGTTTAATATGATGATGGCGGACTTGGAGGAGGAGATGAGGAAAGGGAGATGGGGAGGAGTGAGGTTGGGAGAGGATGGAAAAATTAGGTAGATATTTGGAGGGGAAGGGATTGAAGTTGAATGAGAGCAAGTCGAAGGTGATGAGGTGCAGGAAGGGGGGAGGGAGGCTGAAGAAAGCTAGTTGGTATTGGAAGAGAAAGAAGTTGGAGGAGGTAAAGGAGTACAAGTATTTAGGCTATATGTAGTACAAAGGAATGGGGGGCAGGATGGACAGGTGCGGGAGAGGATGAGGAGGGGGGCAGCAGTATTGGGGCAAGTATGGGGGATAGGAAAGAGGAGATTTGGGGGTAATTGGGGGAGGAGAGTATGGCTTTTCGATGCGGTAGTGTGGACGTGTGGAGGAAGCGAGAGGGGGAAGGCGGTGAGGGGAGAGGGGGAGAGGGAGAGAGTGAGAGAGAGAAAGTGGAGGAGGGAAGGCGGAAGTAGCCGGAAGCGGAGGTCCAACATTAGAGTAAGCTAGTAATAAGATTGCGTAAGATAGGAGGGGGAGGGTGAGAGTGTGTGTGGAGGGGTAGTTAGAGCGTAAAGAGAGAGATGAAAGAGAGGTAAATGGTGCGAAGAGATAGGGCGAGAGTAAGGCGGAGTGGCGTGGCGTTTTGTTTTTTGTATATTGTATAGGCTAAGTCATAGGTTAAGGATAGATTATAAGTGGAAGTAAAGTTTGTGTAAAGGTTTGGGACCGCTCCTTAAGTGAAAAAGCGCCTTGCAATCCTCAAGTGGGGCAGCAATAAACGTTTCTAATCTAATCTAATCTATTAACACAATATTCGTGTCACCATTTAACATATCCGTATTATGTTAAATTAACACAAAAATTTCTGTGGACCGTTGATATTGGGACAGGTGATATTTGTTAAATTTAACACAAATTTTTCAACTGTGTACTTTTCATCTAGATTAATTTTATTTTGTATCAAAATTTTTTGAAATTAATTTATTTATACCTGTCGTCATTCATATATGTATATAAGTTGCATGAGATAAAAAATACTTTATTGCGATATACGCGGATTATTATTTAGAGTTAAATATTCATCAATCATGGAGAGAGAATAATCTCTCGAGAAAAATTAAAATCATTTCAAAAAACAATTGTCTTAATATACAATTCGAAACAGCGGCGATAAGTTTGAATCTCCAAATCCGCCTTTATATGTTCCGGAAGCTTGTCCCACACGCAGTGAACGTAATTGCCGCACATTCGCAATAAAACTGTTTTCGACACAAATTGTAGCTGTTCGGCGCTCAAATTACAAATATCGTAAGGACTTGATAGCAAGACAAACATTTTTTCGTTACTGAGCAATTCGCGGTTCCGCGCAGCTATAAATAGGCAGACGTTCGATCCAATCAGGAGTGTGAACATGAATTTCGTGCGACAACCTTTCGCGATGTGCGTGACGAATTACGACGCCAGATTACGATCGATGGGGGACAACGCGGAGATGCGTAGACACGGTACGATACTGCCGACTACTATACGCGCGATCGTTTGCGGCCCCTCGAATTGCGGTAAAACTAACGTGTTGATTAGTTTGATAGAAAGCCCGCACGGCGTCCGCTTTGAAAACGTGTACGTGTACTCAAAATCGCTGCAACAGCTAAAATATCGGTATCTGGAGAATTTGTTGACGTCGATCGATGAAATCGGCTATTTTACATTCTCCAATAACAGTGACGTCATTCCACCGAGCGAAGCATGTCCAAACTCGATTTTCGTTTTCGATGACGTGGCGTGTGACAAACAAAATACGATAAGAGAGTACTTTTCAATGGGACGCCACTCGAACGTCGACTGCTTCTATCTCTGTCAGACATACGCAAGAATACCGAAACATCTTATACGCGACAACGCAAACCTGCTAATCTTGTTTAAACAGGACGGTACCAACTTGAAACATGTGTACAACGATCACGTGAATACCGACATGTCATATGAGGATTTCAGTGAATTATGTCGTACTTGTTGGCAGCAAAAGTATGGATTTCTAGTGATAGATAAGGATAGCTCGCTTACGAACGGCCGATACAGAAACGGATTTAACGTGTTCGCGATACCGCAAAACAATTAGTCGTTGCCGATGTTCTGTCGAGAGAGGTGAAACACGAGCGTTCGACACTCTACCGACATGGTTGAGAACGATAATATTCGCGAACGTGAAAAGATAGCGAAGGAGATTGCGAAAACGAGTGAAGCAATCCGCAAGAAACATCGCGCTTTGAAGACCGGTAAGATCGATGACGATATCGCGGTCAAGACCCATTTTAGACCTATTATTGAGCCGCTACAAAAGATTGTCGACAACTCGATCGCGGTGAATAACGAGCCGGAAATTACCGCAAAGATTAAAATCTTACCCATCAAGCGGTACAAGGAGGAGGAGGAGGAGGAGTTGGAAGAGGAGAAGGATGATGCGACACCGAAAAAGAGGAAACGGTCAAACCCGAATCGCTCATCGACACCGCGTACATCGAATGCTTTATTGGATGAACCGATGATAAGCTCTACACCGTTCGCGACAACGAGAATCGTACAACCTATGATACCCGAAACACTCGCAAACGAAAATGTTTTCGAAACCTCGGGCAGCACGCTCGAAACATCGTTTGTTCGAAACACATTACAAACGCTGGAAGGTCGAGAAATGTTGCGAAAGCACTTGGGACCACTGGGACAAGAGTACTCGTACATGAGCACTCTCCTCGGTGGCGACAAAGAAAGGAAAATCGATCACGTGTACGGTGTCTATTTCGATAAGGATGAAATGCGTCTCGGTAACAAACGATTCGACATTGACAAATATGACTCTATAATTATAGACGAAGTGAAGTACATCGGTACACCAGGATTATACGAATTGATCTTCAAGAGAATTCCCGATGATGACATTTACACGGAGGATGTATAAATACAAGAGCATATTATTGGCGACGAACGCGCATAAACGCAATTATGACACACAAGGCCAATTACGAAACCACAGGGGATACAAGTACAAACATATAATCGCACCATTGATATCGATTGAAAAGAAAAAATCTGAAAAGAGAGTATTCATGCCTCACGCGATGGCACTAACCGACAATAAAATCGATTACATACACTGGGATGACCCCAACGAGCTAGTGGATCGGGTACGATTGCTGGACGCTTCGCGCCGAGCTGGCCACAACGCTCACGACAATGAGATCCTGTCGATCATCGAGGAATTTCGCGAAGCAGGCATTATTATAAATTGAATGGTGTCTCGACAAATCTAATCAGTCGATCAGCGTCACTCGTATCGGGGGAAAAAAATGCCTATCAACAAATTTGGATTATTCGAACCAAGAAATGATGCAACCGGCACAAGCGATCATTGGGATAGATTGGTGAAAAGTTACGTGCGCGGAAACGCTCTGTGTCGTGTCGCTACAGACTATGATGCAACCTGAAGCTGACACTGATGCCGTCAACAAACTGTATGTGGAATCCTGCGTTAAAAGATTGATGAATCAACAGAAAGAATCAGATGAGAAGCTGACTTCGTTCGAGAAGGATGTGCGGGCAATACAGATTGTGATAAACGAACCTCAATGCGCGGCTAACGCTAACTCAGAAACGGCTATCAACCTGAATGAGCAGCAGTGAACGGGTTAGGAGCGGCTATCGAACGGTTATCGAACGGCTACGAACAATTATCGAACGGCTACGAACAATTATCGAACGGCTACGAAGGATTATCGAACTGCTATCTAACTACAATGAGTGGTAGTGGTAGTAAACGGCCTAGCAACAGCTGCGAACGAGGGTACGAACAACTCAAGCAGGGTTGCGAACGAGGCTACGAACAAGTCATTAAAGACTACATACAAGGCTACAAACAACTCAAGCAGGGCTGCGAACGGGTCAGTAACGGCTGCGAACGGGTCAGGAGAGGCTACGAACGGGTTAGAAACGACTGTGAACAAGGCTGCGAACGAATCAAGAACGATTTTCGAATGGGTCAAGAACGGAAGTAAACAACGCAAGAACGGCTCAAGAACGGCTCAAGAACGGGTCAAGAACGGTTCAAGAACGGGTCAGAAACGGCTACGAACGGCTCAAGAACGGGTCAAGAACGGAAATGAGCGTTAAAACAAGCAGCGACAAACGGCGATCGAGAAAAGTCGACGAAGCGATGAAACAACATAGTTTGGAGAGACGGCAGTTGGTAAACGAACTGCACGCGCCGGCGAAAAAACATTTTCCCCGAAGACACGTCATAGTGCGGGGATACGATGATTTGTGGCAAGCCGACATCGTCGAGATGCGTCCGTATTCTCGTTTCAACAAAGGTTATCACTACATACTCACCGTCATCGATGTGTTGAGCAAGTACGCGTGGGCCATACCACTCAAGAATAAAGGTGGAAGCGAGACGGCTGACGCTATCGCCGAGATAATTCGAGATAGCAAGAGATGCCAGAGAAACATGCAAACCGATATGGGGAAAGAATTTAACGCCGACGTGCAACGGCTTATACGGAAACATAACATCAATCACTATTCTACATATTCGGTATTGAAGGCATCGGTTGTGGAGCGATTCAATCGCACGCTGAAGAACGACATGTGGAAGATGTTTACGCTGAACGGAACTTACAAGTGGATCGACGCGTTGGCGGAACTCGTATCGGATTACAACGCGCGCAAGCATCGAACGATCGGCATGCAACACGCCGACGTCACCCCCGCGATCGCTGATAAACTTTTAAAAACAGTATATAGTAACATAAAGATTGCCGCTCCGGCAAAGTTCAAAGTAGGTGACCCGGTACGCGTTAGCAAGTACAAGAAACTTTTTGAGAAGGGTTACACACCAAATTGGACAACCGAAGTATTTAAAATTGTTAAAGTGCAGCGTACTAATCCCGTAACCTATCTACTCGAGGACTATCGCAAAACATCTGTCGCTGGAGCGTTTTACGAGCACGAGTTGCATAGCGCGAATTATCCGGACGTATATCTCGTGGAGAAAGTACTGCGCAGGAGGGGTGACGAGGTTTACGTAAAATGGCTGGGATTTGACAATTCGCACAACTCTTGGATACATAAGGACAATGCAATTTAATTCATACAAATTGTATTTATTAATTACTCAAAAATTAAAAAATATATAATATGTACAACATATAAAAATATATAAGATCTTTATTAATACATCTTTTCCGTTACTATATGAAATACATATACATATGTTACATAACATTATATCACACATACATTATATTACATTACATTTTATAAGGGTATCTGGTAATGTCCCCATGGTAATGTGTCGGTCGAATCAGGTATGATATACCGCTTATCGTCGTACGGACTTAGAGCAATTTTCGTCTCGCGAATGGTGTATACTTCATGCAATTTCGATCTAATACATGACTGACTACGTGTCATTTCAATCTCTTCATTCAGGCACCGCGTATAATCGTCGAATGTTATCGTTCTCGCGACAACGTTACTTTTGACACCTTTAACCTTTTTTGTATCTTTCTTACCATCTACTCGCAAAGCGTACATTTTTGCTCTAAGTCCTACAAATTCAGTCATTATCGTACCGTTATTTTTATCTTTCATTAGACCTGGCACCTTTTTATCACAAGCGGTATACCATACGCGTTGTCAATTGGATAATCGCTCGTATCGAATCTAGCGATATCGCGTTTCATATTTTCATACACGTCTTCGCATTTAATATGATATATTAAACTATCTGTATCGGTTACCCGACATCTGTCACGATAGAGCGGTGACTCGTGATGAAATTCGTACAGACACACTTTCGATATGTCGAGTATACACATACCAACATAGATTGGTTTGTTAAATTTTACTTCTAGTTTACGTAATTCTACGGCAATTAAATTTTCTGAAAAGACGCTCCTGCTATGGAAATTTGGTTTCGCTATCATCGCCTCTGCACCGTATCGTCCGTCCCACTTTGTCAATAATTTTACATCTACATGATTACGCACATTTTCCATCGTGTTGCCAAATACCGCGTTGTTCATCAATTTGTACAAATTTTTCTCAAAATCATTTTTCGCTTGTGTTCTAAATTTTGTATTTAGTTCAATGTAATCGCGGAGCCATGCGGATTGAGTGAATTGTAATACGCGATGTATTTTTGTAACGCGAAGGCCGTGACGCGTGCACTGCTGCAGGTTGCGATAGTGTATGACGTAACGCTTCTTATCATATAGCGTTGCGAGAAGCTTATCTTCCCGGGCGGTTTGTCACGTGTCGGGCAAAACGGTAGGTCAGTGTGCATGTCGTGAAGATGTTGCGGATATTCTAAATCTACTTCGAGGATATAGCCTGTAGGAATCGAGCGCTATTGACGAGATGTCAAAATTAGATATATCGTCGAAGCAATTCTAATGTTATATTTGTATGTTTTAACATGGCATCCCATGTATACCAGGGAAGAGTATAATAATACGTAGGGTCGAGTCCGTAACTCGCGATGCAAATGTCGCGAAAGTTTTCAAATATATCTGCCAACCACAAGACGTCAGTTTTTAAGTACAGATCGCTGTATTCACCCAAGGTTTGAATGGAGAACTGCTGCCACACGTTGACGGCGTGTGCGTAGTCGCTCTCGGATACAGTGTCACTGGTTAAAGAATTGTAAAACGATTCGCGTGGTGGTAAACGCGTGTCCTGCAGCCTGTCCACGTAGTCAATGTACTCGTACGGAAAGACACCTTTTCGCGTTAATAATTCAAAATTGTTAGCGAATAATGCGGAAAAATTGGAACGCAAAATTTTTAACTTATCCTTATTCAAAATAGATGCCAATTTGTCAAGACTAGCATTGAGAAATTTGTATGAATCGATGAATCGTAATTTCATGCAAGCTTTCCGATCTTTATCGTCGTCGGTACTATTGACGGTCTTCGTAAATGAAATGTATTTTTCTTTTGTTATTGGAAGCACATCTACGCGTCCTTCATACGCGGTAGCTATTTCTTTTATGATAAAATGTGCGTCATAGCCGGATAGATTATGGAAAACTACAGGAATGACATAAGAGTCTTTGTAGTTTAGATTACAGTTTGAGTGCGCGGGACCCCTGTATCGCCCGGTCAGATGACAATGATCGCGTACGCGTGTATCATCCGGCGCAAACGGTTTCTCGCATATATGACAATGCGTGGCGCTATGAAATTTTTCCCATTCATCTTGCGTTAATTTTGTCATGTGGACATTATCAGACAAAATACCCTTTACGCGATGCGCTAAATTTTTAAGTTCTTCGGCGAACCATGAAATCGATACTACGGCGAGAATTATACGCGGATAACGAGTTGTCGTACGAACATTGCACGTAATACCCAACGCTAAATACCTCGTGATGTTGGGAGTATGACGCATGTTCCGGCGTCTTCTTCAGCACACACTCCAAGTCGGCGTACACTACGAAGGGAAGTCGCTCCTTTCTGTTGTAGTTGTTGAAGTCGAGCCACTTGTCTTTATCGCTTGGTAATCGGATAGCGCAGTCGTTCATTTCTCGACAGTCCGCAATGTGAGCCTCCAATTTTTCGCTCAAATTAAAGAAGTGCAAGCATCTGTGAAAGAAAAAAAATTACAATTTTATTTACAATTTTATTTACAATTATTATATAGTTTGCAATAAATATACATACCGATCGCAGATATATTTTTGACCATTGTGTTTGCTCAGTTGCGTGCTGACAAGCCGGGATAGATTTTTTATATACGCGAAATGTCCAACGCTGTCGTCCTCCTCCACATACAGCATATTTACATGTTTTTCTCTCTTCCGATCGGTGAGCTGTATCGGAAGAATAGATAATTCCTTCTTCCTCTCAATGCCGTAGACGTTAATTGAGATGTTATTTGCCAGTTCAAACTTTTTAATTTGATTTAACGTCATCGGAAACTCAATGTCCTGAAGATTTAACACTGTCGTGTAATGGGGATATGAAAATTCTCGTTCCACATGTCTTTCTGCGGGGTACAGAGCGGCCACCACTGACCACGCGAAACATGCATTTTCCGTTGATCGCACGTTCACCACTGCTCTCTTCGTCATAATTTCTCGCGGTAAGTTTAGATAACACCCCGCGCGCATAGGATTGCACTTGTTGACGTTGACCGTAAGATCAAGGATTCGTGACAATGCCCATCCGCTATCACGTTCCTGAAACTCTTCGAGAGACGCCAATGTGGATTCGATGACATGCCGCTCATACCACTCGTGTAAATCGGACGTGCGAAAGAGTTCATAATTTCGCGTGTTAATGCTTTTGTTGGAGCGCTTATCACCTGTCACAAACTCACCGTTGAACACGGTATTTACTTTTGCACAGTTGTGTATTTTTATAACATCTTGCACTTGCTCGAGTACTACACTACTAGCGTCTTCCAAAAATTGTCGCGGTTCGATATAGTCTGCGTTAATCACCGCACCTGTCAGTATCCGATTTTCGAACGCGGTATCGATCTCTCGCCAAACGAGTCTTCCCGTGTTATTATCGCCACTGTAATTACCGCCACTGTAATTACCACCACTGGGTATAAACTGTCTCTGCAATCGAGTCTTTGCACCCTCGAGTCGCGCGATTCTAGCAACCAAAGATTGTCTATATCCAATGGAGAGTCGCGGACGCTTGACACGACTGCGTTCTTCGAGCAGTTTGATAAAGTCCTCGCAGCGCAGCGCCCATTCAAAATATTCGCCCAAGGTGGTGATTTGATGGGACCGCTCCAACAGGTCGCGTTCGTTCTGCTCGATGTTTTCCATTATTTCTTTTATTCACTATTATACCACTAACACTTCTAATACAAGAAAGTAACCACTAAACTTTTTTCACCGCTGCATCTATGCGCTTTCAAATCGTACTATGGTTTGACGCGCTCTCATCCTCCTTATATATATTTCACCTAATTCTATCTCCTTTTCTAACATTTGGCGTATCTCAAAAGATAGTTTCCCGAGATATCGGTTTTATGGATAGAGGAGTAAGGACACAAGCTGCCGAACGTTGGCGCCGATACGTTGCATTCTTCCTTAAAAAATATTAAGAAAAATGTTTCGCTCTCGTTTTTATGGGAGATTTTCCGCGAGGGTACAAAGCTGCCGAACGTCAACGCTTTTGCACCTAACGTTTAGACATGTTCGTCGCAGCGTCGGCCCTAAAATCTTCATTCCTTTCCTAATGATAAAATGTCCATAAAATGAAAAACATAGTTTTAATGAACTCTAGAACGCTCCGTTGACGAGCAGCCGGACATCGGCGCTTCCGTAATAAAATTATATTAACGAGGGTACAAAATTGTCAATCATTGGCGCTTGTTCTATACCTTTTTGGGGAAAATGTCTAAGACCCCTCATAAAAAAGTCGTAAAGATACCATCTACAAATATTGCACTCAGAAAACTCCCCCTCCTTTGTCGAAACATCCCCCTCCACCCGCGTGACGTCAACCCCCGCGCCTACGAGATACCCCCACCCCGCGTGACGTCATACCCCTCATCTCGGAGAACCCCCCGCGCCCCGCACCCCCCTCAGAGGACCTGGGTTAGAACTCTCATAGTATTACTACTATAGACGCCTCTACTCCGTCCCATCCGAGGCATTTGCTAAGGCAAAAGAGCTCGCAAAAAGAGAAGAGCTGGATCGAGACCGATATAAGACGCGTGATCGCCGCGAACCAGAACCGCCGCGTAACGAACACACTCGTCGAATATATCCCCAGACAGCACCCCGCAACGAAACTTATTTTCGCGATCGCTACCCGAATAATACGCTACGTAGCAATCCAGTCAGACCCCCCGTAACGCGAGAGAGAGAGGAGCGCCCAACATACAACGATAGACGACAAACGTATAATAACACGAATGTTAATACGAACGCTCCTATTCGCCATAACGACCGTCCCAACAAATGGTGCCGTTACTGCAAGAACAGCGGCTACGAAATCGAAGAATGCCGGAAACGCGAGTATAATAACAACTTACAAAGGAACGAGTCGGTTAACGCGCTGAGCCCCGCGGGAAGGTCGGGTACACCTCACCAAGGGGCTCCCCCTCAAACGACCCGCCCGGTAAATTTAGTCGAAGGGACGAATACCGAGAAGCCAGAATCGCAACTCTAAATCTGCAAGGGCATTCGCACGCGCCCACCGTCGCGTTAGTCGCTGACGGGCTTTTACACGAAACAACATTCATGATAGATACAGGAGCCGCCCCTAATCTAATTAAAATCCGAAACTTACATCCCGAGACGAAAATTCAACAACACGACACGTTGTACCTTAGCGGTATAACAGACGGAAAAATAAAAACCCTCGGGTCCGCCGAAGTTCTTTACATGGGACATCCCCTCTACGTCCACACGGTGTCAAACAATTTTCCAATTTCTCAAGAAGGAATCCTAGGATCCGATTTTCTTCGAGATGCTAGTAGTATCGATTTTAGAGATCGGTCAGTACACTGGCAAAATATTCGAATTCCTTTTTCCCAACGCGAAACCGTGGTAGTGCCTGCCAGATCGCGCTCGACATTCTATGTCAATATAAAAAATCTCGACATCGCAGTAGGGTACATTCCGCGTCTCAGCGTCTGCGAGAACGTATTCCTCGGGGAAGCGATAGTCACTAATCGAAATGGGAAAGCATACTTTCACATTATTAACGCTAGCGACACTGACCGCGAATTAGTAGTCCCGACGATAGATCTACAAGAGATCGACCAAATTTCCGAGTACTCTGCGTTGATACCACTGCTT
>NW_028141817.1:0-14680 GCF_030444845.1 Prenolepis imparis
AAGCAGTGGTATCAACGCAGAGTACTTATCATCGGGAAATATATATGCTCTAAACACTCCGTGTCATTTTGTAAATTGATGCTATTTTTTTTGTAATTTAATGTGAATCATTTCGGACACGAGTCTTTTCCCTAGAATCGGCTCCTCATCCAGGATCTCCACGCTATTCCAATCAAACTCATGGTTTAGAAGTCTATGGTCTGTTATGACCGAGCGCTGCGTCGTGTTTCTATTGATGTGGTTGCGGTGTTCGCTTATTCTCGTTTTTAGGAAACGGCGCGTTTGACCGACATAAGAAGCGTCACAATTATTGCAGGAGATCTTGTATACAAGCAGTGGTATCAACGCAGAGTACTAGCTATCTTTATGCACTTTAATAAACTTGTTAAGCTTGTTGATACCGGTATATGATATTTTTGTATCCAAATCTCGAATTGCACGACTAAATTGCTCGGAAATGCCAGGGACATACGGAATGTTAAAGAAAGTGGTTGGAAGCTGTTCTTTTTTGCTTGTGTCATTCTTACTTAGAGAAGAATTATTTTTCTCCTTAAATTTCGCGAACAGAAATTTCAATCTTTCGTTAATTGTATCAAAGATATACTGCAATGGATACCCGTTATCGAGCAAAATATTTATAACGAGTTCGAAATTCTTTCTATGGAACCTGGGATGTGACAGGAGGAAAACTCTATCTGTGAGACAAAAAATTGTGCCTCTTTTTTGGCAAAGAGCGTGTCGTGATTCGAAACTTAGATATCTCCCGGAGAACGTCGGTTTATGGAACCAATCGAATTCCAACTTTCCATCGTTAACAACAGTGACGTCCAGGTAGTTAAGTCGATTATCAACGCCCTCCTCCATTGTGAACTGGAGTCTCGGATGGAAAGAATTGAAGGTCTTTAATATGTCTTTGAGCATGGAGGAGGGGGCCGCCAACGCGACATCATCGACATATCGAACATAGAAAGGAAGTGCAACCGACAAGTTTGCAAGCGCTTTGCTTTCTAGGTCCTGTAACGTTAGATCAGCAATAATCGGTGACAGCGGTGAGCCCATGGGGGTGCCAAATGTTTGTCTATAGTATACGTATTTAGTCGTGCAATTCGAGATTTGGATACAAAAATATCATATACCGGTATCAACAAGCTTAACAAGTTTATTAAAGTGCATAAAGATAGCTTGCCGAAAGACCTTCACACGAACGTTGTATACAAGATCTCCTGCAATAATTGTGACGCTTCTTATGTCGGTCAAACGCGCCGTTTCCTAAAAACGAGAATAAGCGAACACCGCAACTACATCAATAGAAACACGACGCAGCGCTCGGTCATAACAGACCATAGACTTCTAAACCATGAGTTTGATTGGAACAGCGTGGAGATCCTGGATGAGGAGCCGATTCTAGGGAAAAGACTCGTGTCCGAAATGATTCACATTAAATTACAAAAAAATAGCATCAATTTACAAAATGACACGGAGTGTTTAGAGCATATATATTTCCCGATGATAGAAAATATGTATAATATCTAAAGCCAAGCGTGCGCTCATTTATCATCTGTTTTCGGTTGACCTCATTTCTGTGTTTATATTATTGTCTCGATCTCATCTTTCCATTTAAAGACCAGTCGCGATGTATCGTTCAACAAGTGCGATTATATGTTACGTTCTCGTAGGCCTCTGTGTTTTCTAGCATCGATAAGTTGCCTCTTTCTTTCGTGTTTCTTTGTTAGCTCGATCAACTTTTCTTTAATCAACACAGGTTTGCAATAATATGCATTCACAAACGTTCTCTTTCCGTTTGGTAACGATGAGAGGTGACGCTGTTGCGATTATACATTGGCTGGGGGGCTCTTCGCCGTTTTTTGCCGCACGATTCTTATGAATCATTCTTTCTTTCTTTTATGTACGTATTGTTTCTATCTTTAATTTTAATTATTCTTTATCTCATGTTGGTCCTCCTTTTTATTATAATTATACTAAATTTCTGTTTACCATCGCCTCACCGGTTTTTGTTAAATAATTTTTGCCATTTTTTCAATTTTGTATTTTTTACCTTTTATTTTTATTTTATGTTTGTACAGTTTACTGAGGATGGCCCGAATCAGGGACAGAAACGTTTGAATAAATTAACTTTGTAACTCTAAGTTCGTTTCTTTTTTTGTCGCGCTTCTATCCGCGCTCGGCTCTTATTAGCCCGTTTATCTATTAATTTCAAATAATAAATTATATTTATTTGTATAAAAAATATTATAAGGAATTGAACGTACATATGCGTATGAATTAAAGAAAATGTACAATATCACATTTCTAAGGCAATATTAGGTTTGTATAAGAATGTGATCAGTGATTACTAATCGATTGTATTAATTTTTTTCAAAAAGATTTAGCACATTTTTTAATAAATAATTTTATTTTATAAATTACATTTTATTGATAAATATTATTAATTTATTGATAACTCTGATAACACATACAAAATAACAAATTAACTTTATATGCTAAATTATAAATGTAATCTATTTAAAAAGAATTAAAATTAAAGAAAAACGTTAGGTAATTGTTTACTTTTTATATAAAAAATTCTTTATTCTTAATTTTTTATTAACTTTGCTAAATTTTAAAAGCGAAATTAGTTCCTCAATTGACAGATTTACAAACAATATTTTTAAACAGTTTATTGCAAATGTTAGAGTAATCGTGGATCGATTACAATTAACACTTATTATACCTATATGTATGATGTATGTATGTACATAAATGTATATTTTTTATATTTTATATATTATTTTTTAATTTTTCATTATATTTCAGTAATACAAATTCCAAATATACAGTATGTTTACATATGAACAAAGAACATCTTCTTCTTTATCCGTCAAACATTGTCAAAAAACCATATAGCGGTTCCAATACACATGCGATGACGGATATATACATATATAAATTAGAAGATAACAAGCATATATTACAGGTCTTGTAAATAATACGTCAAGTTAATAAGTCAATATATTCTATAAGCAATGAGTTAAACTAATAAAGTTAAACTAATAAAGTTAAACTAATAAACCTTCTTGTCTGTAACTAAAATTTTGTTCTCAAAACTTTTTTTTTTTAGATAAAATCAACACATTGCATGGTCACTTTTTTCCAAACAGAACTGGAAAATCATAATATACATGGCAAGTGGAATGTCAATTTCATTGCTAATCTTCTAAACCAATGTTTAACGAAAGGAGTTAAGTATATGGATATTACAACTGAATACAGAAATATTACAAGGAGAATACAGGTAATTTATTACACATTACCGTAAAATGTATTTTAATATTATATAATAATATGAAAAGAAACTATTTTAATTATAATTAACTTCTATTATATTTTATTTTCCACACACGCACAGATTAGATCTGACAAAAGAAAACAATCAAAAAGAAGGAAAAGAAAAATTAAGTTTGCAGTTGGAATGATTGTAACATGCATATATTATTTTGCTCGAGAAAGACATCAACAAGATGGCGTAATAATAGGATGGTATTTTAAATGTGAATCTCTGCAGATATTCATTCAACAGAAATTTTAGGTTTTCATATTTGCATGAATATTTTTACAATTGTAACGATTGTAATATGGACGAATATTATTACACTTGTCACAGTTGTAAAGGCCATCGAGATAATTCAATTCAACCGCATTACATAATTCTTGCTGAGAATAATAGATTATGTTATGTGCGACAAGGTGAATATTTGTGGCATTTTTATAAATCACATATGTTTTATATGACTTTTTTCTTCAAAATGTAAGCTATATTCTTTTTTAGCTTGTATAAGGAAATGTTCACCAAAACCGATCAGTATTATAGAAATAGGACAATACTTTTCTAGATTCAGAGGTACTTATTATGTACCAAATGAGAATCTAGCAAACCAATATCCAGATGATACCGCTGTACTTCTGAAGAAGTTCTCCAATCAATAGTATTTATATTTTATTATAAAATGTATTTTTCGAAGTATAAATATAATAAAGTTATAATAATTATATATAAATATCAAATTTATTATATGATTAAAATTAATTATTAATTATTATATTATGTAATTATTATATTTATTAATTTTTAAACTTTTTTATGAAGATTTTACAGTGTTTTCTAGAAATCACAAAGTTAAAAATGCAATATTAACATCGCAATAAAAATTTAATTTATAAATATAGAATAATAAATCTTATAAAATATTAATATGCAATTAAAAATAAATTATTATAATGCAAGATTTTGAAAAGATTATGTTAATTAGATACATTTATTAAAACGTTATTGTTAATTAAATAATTAAAATTTACTTAAATAATTTTAAAATAAATTTTGAAATTCTATAAAAGGAAAAAGTTTGAAAAATTTTTTCTTATAAATAAAAATTATCATATTGACATACATACATTCGCTGATTCAATTTTCACCTTAAAACTAAGGATAGATTAGAATGTAATATAATGAAACTAATTAACAGACTAATCAAAATTTGCACTTTAAAAAACTTTACTTTTAAAGCTGAAAGTCTTAAAATAAAATGTGAAAAATTTCGCGTTTTTGGGTAAAAATTTTCGAGTTCTCGGGATTGATCGCACCAATCATTTTCAAATTGGTCGCAATCGAAAGCTTATATTCACATTATATAAGTAAAGTGCCGTTAGTTTTTCGATTAAGACTTTAGTTCTAAAAATATTTTGACAGAAAAATCATTTAACAGAAAAATTCCGGATAAGATACTTGGTAGCGGCGCGATACCTCTGACGTTAGTCTCATTTTATATACTTGGCGACACGCCGCTATACCGCGTCGCTTGATAAATATTTTTATAATAGATCTTCGATTAATACAATATATTACTAAAAAAGTTTAATAAAAAAAAGTTTAATCATGATAAAGTGGAAAGAGTTGTTAGAGACGACAAAGAGTGTGAGAAAGGGGGGTGGGGGAGGTGACGAAGGAAGTGAAGTCTATTGATCGATTATTGTGTCTATTGTTGCGTTATATGCAACTATTTAACCTTTATTCAGTTATGCAAATGCTGATATTTAGAGATTTAGATTGAAAAAATAAAGTCATAATACAGATTTTATTTATAAATTAAAAATGAGCGTAGTAAAATTATCATTTATGAAACACACAAAAATAAATGTTTTAAAAAATAAAAACAAAAAACCGGCTATTGAGAGCTGGCGCGGGTAAAAGCACGAACAATAAACATTCGTCTTAAAATACAAGAAACTTTATTAATTCCAAAACCATACGTGTTTCAGTTAACCTCACTACATGAAAGAAATAATATATAACGATAAACATGTATAAACCAGTCTAAATAATATAATAAATGAGCAATTTCCTTTTATTTGGACATTTGTTTGTCCGATTTTTTAACTATCAATTCAATATCTGAATTCCCTGTTGGGATCGTATCAGAAAAATTGGACTGACCGAATTTCATTAATCGCATATTGTTCTGAATAATACGTTTCTTGACTACGTCAACGTGTACGGTTTTCAAGTCATAAGCCAAACCTAGATAGGCAAAAAGGTCGATAAAAAATGTACAAAAATTCAGAGTGTAAGGTCCCAGCTCCGCGGCTTTGTAATCCCAAGGGAAAGTATGATGATAATTGTGCCAGCCCTCGCCCAAGGTCACGAAAGAAATTCCAGGATTCTGGACGGGCGATATTGAACTATATAATAAACATGTAAATATTTATAAACAGGAGTACACACAATATCTACAAGACCATAGATGATCATAAACAATTGACGTAAATTTTATTCGCGGTTTTTTTTTTTAACAAAATAAATGCGTACCCATCGTATGGTTTCGTTCCCCAAATATGAGCAACGGAATTCACCGAAAAGGTCATGTTAAGATTTAAGCAGAGCGAAAAGCTGATGAGATGCCATGCGTTCGACAGAGTTTCATTCCACACCCAATAAGGAATCAATGTTGGCAAAATAAAGCAGAGGGGTACCAAAAATGCGTAATACCTGAATAAAGAGAATAAAGAGAAATCGATTAATAAAACATTAACAGATAACAATAGCTCTTATTTTCGCAAAAAGTTTCGATCGACATACTTCTTCTGAAAGACGACGAAGCAATCTTGTTCGAGATCCTTGCAATTGATTGTAGCACCCTTTTTAAGGACATCCGGATGTTTGGCAATCAATAGCCAGCCAATGTGTGAGAAGAAGAATCCTCTGCGCGCATTGTACGGATCTGCATCGGTGTCCGTAAATTTATGATGCACTCTGTGATCTCTGGCCCACGCATAAATAGGACCCTGAAACATAAAAGTGTAGAAAAAAATGAATATAACCGTGACAAGAGAAGAAAAGGACAAAAAGAAAAATTAGAATCGTACTTACTTGGAAAGCAGCGGTCTGGAAGATTGTCAGAATTAATTTCATCGGCCATTTTGCTTTATAAGTTCGATGGGTCCATAGCCTATGACCGCCAGCTACGGTGCCTACCATCGCGGCGACATAAAAGGCGAAGGCTGAAATTATAAAGAACGATAACAACATAAGCCGATAAGTTAATGTAATTTTAATGATTCAAAAAATTATATATTATAAATAATTTTAATAGTAATTTTTTCGCTACATAATTCTCTTGAATATATTATATAGGGTGTTTCAGGAGGAATGGTCAGTATTCTAGCACCCAGTGAGAAATGGTGCTTGAATCGACGTCGATTCGATCAATCATTTCTAGCTGGGGACATGATTGAACATATTATTTTAAGCAAAAAAGTTTGTATAAATATGTGTTCTATTCTGGATGGTTATAAAAATGCAACTTAATTTTAAGAATGAATACATTTCTTAACTTATTGTAAGTATAACCAAATGCTATGAAACAATTATATTAAATTTAGGTCACGTTTGATAAGTTCTGTGTTAGTTTAAACTTTTTAGTTTCTGATGTAATTAAAATTTATTCATGCTAAAATTATTAATTAACTGAAATTATTGTTTATTTATTAATATCAATTATTCAAATATATCATAAGCTTAAAATTTCATGTAATTGTTTCATTGAATTTGGTTCTAATAAGTTAATGAATGTATTCGTTCTTAAAACTAAATACATTGTATTTTTATAACCGTACAGAATAGGGCCACATGTATATTATATAATCTTGTTATATAAACTTTTTTGCTTAAAATAATGTATACAATTATGTTCTAGAATGTTGACCATTCGTCCTGAAACACCCTGTATATTATATTAAAGTTACATCAGGACATCAGGACTTTTGGTAATAAAGTCAATAAAAATAAATGTATATAACTCAAATCAGATAAAAAATATATATAAATAATAATAATTAGATAAAAAAAAAATATATATATATATTTAAATAATAATAATAATAATAATAGAGATAAGAAATATCTACACCAAATAATTGTCCAAAGTTTAGCGTAGAAGAAAGCCAAATATAATCCGTAGATGCCGGCCAGATGAATGTACATTAATGTAATTATTTTTATCCAAACAGGTGTCCATTTGTAATTGATTTGTTGTTTTTGTGAATCTTTCATTGATACCTTCATTGATACCAGGTTATTAGAACCTTCAGCACAGATTTCATAATAGATACGTCAAATAAGTTCGAATATCACGCTAAAAATATCTAACACATATTTTTGCTAATAAGTGTAATCTTTCTTTATCATGACAAACCGCATAGTAATTTTCTAAAACAATTATGATGAAACCGTAATTATTTATTATTATTATTTTCCTACTTATCGCTATTATAAATTCGCATATATATAATATATAGGGTGTGTTATTTCATGACTCGAGGTTCATACATTAAGAGCGTGTTATTGAAGTTATTTAGAGTTGAAATTGTCTAATAAACATATATTACGTTCTGCGTAAAGGTAATTTAACAGTTCGCTCCACCATACCAGGAGAATTTTTTATCAAGTATATAAAAACTTATTTGCATACAAAGTTCAGATAATAATTCGAACTATAAAATAAATTATAACCCAGGTAGAACATAAAACTCATAATGACGTCATTATGACGTCACTAAAATGTCATTTTGAAAAAATCATAATGATCTCATTTAATACATTTTTAGCAACGTTTTGATGACTTATTTTTGATTTCATATCCCGTGTGGAAATTTTATATAGGCTATAACCGGGCCCTATAAAGGTTTCCTAACTTTATTTGAGGCGCGAGTTAGGACGCCCATCTTGGCCCAATCTCGAGATGTCACGCTCTTTTATCTAGGGCCCTTATTGCTTTCCAAACTTGGGCCAATATGGGCGTACAAATTTTGGCTTGGGCCAAAAAAGATATATTCATATATCCATTTCGAAATTTTTTAACTTGTTTTTAACTACATGCAACTTATATAATGATTCTATCTGAAAATTAGGCGTTTTATAATGGATTAAATGTTTTCTCGTATTTGAAAAACACACTTACCTTGGTGGGACTCCGAACTCGGGACCTCTGGATCGTGAGCCAACTGCCTTACGTGGTAGACTACTTTTTAATTTAATATAAGTGTTATATCTGCATATGTCATAACCAGCACAAATATAATTTTTCAAAAATTATCTTAAGAAACAAATTCAGTTTAAAAAAAGTAATAAAATTTCGAAATGGATATACAAATATTTTTTTTTAAATGTCAAGTCAATGTCGGAAACCAGTGTCGGCTCGACACTGGCACGTAGCATTGGATCGATCACATGTATTATATAAGTTAATTATTTAATATCACAAAAAGTAAACAGTTTGAATAAACTTTAGATAATTGAGTCATTTCTTTATGTGTATTTTAAAAAATGTATTGATTGCATCGTTTACATCAAAAGTAGAGTAAAAGAACTTTTCATTTTTTCTTCCACTTCTTACGAACACATGTACTTTTTTATACAAAATATTAATACATATCCCAGGTAGAACATAAAACTCATAATGACATCATGATGACGTCATTTAAAAGTGATTTTGGAAAAAATTCTCTCTCTCTCTCTCCCCCTCTCTCTCCCTCTCTCTCTCCCTCCCTCCCTCTCTCTCTCTCTCTCTCCCTCTCTCTCTCTCCCGATTCAGCGACTTTCGGATCTATATTTTTCTCTCGCATCTAATTCTTTAGGGGGGCTAGAGGGGATGTATAAAAAATCTCAAGTATGAGATTTTTACAAGACTTGGCAGTATACCAAGTAGTAAATTTCGTGCCCTGTGCACAATTAATTTAATTCCAGCGAAAAATTAAATTTTCGTTGGAATACGCATCAACATCCGCGTTCGGCTCTTAAGGCTTATCACTTATATTTGTATTTTAATACGGAAGAGCCTTAATAGTAATTCTTATTGCAAATTAAAAGTTTTAGTTTTTATTTATAAGATGTTTACAATCGTGATTATTGTAGATAAGGAAAGATTCCCGATGTCGTCGAAGCGAGAGCGAAAACGAATAAAGAACAAGCGAGATGATGTATCATCAAAGAGTTCCGAAGTCTCTCTCGCGAGGTTCCCTTTAAATATAATCTTTCATATCATATGTCATGTTACTATAGAAAATACAATTTTTGTATTTCGCATTTTATCGAGTTGAAAATTATTTTAATGAATTAATGAGGTTTTTGCGATTAAAATAACACCAAACATGACATAAATCGATAATTTTTAATTAAATAAGTGATTAAAATTTTGATTACATATATAAAATTAAAAATTACCGATTTTTGGCGTGTTTGGTGTCATTTTAATCGCAAAAATCTCAATAATCCATTAAAATTATTTTCAACTCGATAAAATGTGAAATACAAAAATTTTATTTTCCATAGTAACATGACATATGATATGAAAGATTATATTTAAAGGGAACCTCGCGAGAGAGATTACGGAACTCTTTGATGATACGTCATCTCGCTTGTTCTTTATTCGTTCTCGCTCTCGCTTCGACATCGGGAATCTTTCCTTATCTACAATAATCACGATTGAAAACATCTTATACATAAAAACTAAAACTTTTAATTTGAATTTTATCGGTTTGAAAATAATTTTAATGGATTAATAAAATTTTAGCGATTAAAATGACACCAAACACGACATAAATCGGATAATTTTTCATTAGTTAGTAATTAAAATTTTAATTACATTTTTAATAAAATTCATCCAATTTATGTCATGTTTGGTGTTATTCTAATTAGAAAAATCTCATCAATTCATTAAAATTATTTTCGAACCAATAAAATGTAAAATAAAAGTTATAGTTTTTATTTCATAAGATGTTTATCTTCTCGACGTGCTAGAACAGCTCAGAAAGATAAACTGATTCGAAAATCGCGTCTTCCTGCGAAAGCAAGAGCGAGACCGTCAACGAAGAGCGAGCGCGAGAAGACCTATCATATATCAAAGAGTTCCGAAGTCGCTTACAATCGACCCAAATAGCACCGTACATCTTATGGACATTCGTTTTACGTCCATTTTACTACCATACGTCCGTGGACATAATAAGGTCGTCCAATGTACATCCATACAAAGATATATATTGGCTGTATAAACGGACGTCCATTGGATATCCATTGGGCGTCCCTTTTATATAATTATATACAATTTATGAATATATACTGTACATCCATTGGACGTTTGTACATGGACTTATTTTGGACTTATCATTATTCATTTTTTTTGTCATCAAAAAAGAGTTTTATGTAAAGCATAGCATTACTTGTTATTTTTCCGTCACGTAAGATCGTGTATAGCAATTAAAATTTTTTTATGGCGCCATACATGCGTAGTACCACACACTTGGGCCATGGTATTACGCATATATCACGCGATAAAAAAAAAAAGACTGCTATGTACGAGTCACGCGGATTGGTCAAGCGCGATCACGTGATCTGATTTGGCGGGTTCGTGCAGCGATAAGCAGCGCGCACGAGCCTACTCGTGTACCGGCGACTCTCCTTGGAAGTCTCAAGACACGTGTGTTCTCTCGTTCGAGTGATCTCAATATTTATATAAAACAGCCCATTTCTGGGCTACTCAGTCTCAACTGCAAAATACGGATACGGAGAATTGACAATGTAAGTATATATATAGTTTTATATGTATTTAATATATATAAATTTAGCAGATATTATTTTCATAACCTAAAAAGTCATTTCATTTATATAACGATACATTTTTTTTATTATTAGGCGAGAATAGAACATATATAAGCGTTATATATTAATTTATTTACTTATCACAATTATTAATTTTTTTAAAAATAAAATATATCAATATATTTTGTTATGAAAATGTGGTCGATATTGAGAATTTGTTCGAAAATAGCTAGAATATAAACTATATGTTCATAAAAGATATAGATATATTATTGCTACAGCTTTAAAATTAATTTATAGTTTTAGATGATATTTTTAATAAATTAACTTTTTAATAAACTAACAAAGTTAACAATATCCCATGCATAATACACATTTTAAGATTTTTACATATTGTATGTACTATAATTCTCTGTTAAGCTGCGGTCAAATAAGCTACGCTACAAATTCTTTAAAACATTCTATCTTTATTTTCCTGGAATAGAGAAGAAAAATAGAATGATGTTTTGAAGCATTTGTATCGTAGTGTACCATATAGCTTTAATCGTAGCCTTAATTATATGTGTTTGACTTAGCGCATTAACTCTAAATCTCCATAGAATATTTAAACTCATTCTTATTTTATATCTTCTTTAGAATAAATGCTCTTAAATCTATAAATTAAAACATTTTTTATTTTATATAGCTCTGGAAGAGGTGAAGGTTACGCAAGATCCACTGGTGAAGGTTACTGATACAGATTATTCTACTTCAAGAGTACACTGATACGTTGCCTCTAGGACTCTTGAATTAGCGGATTTGATAATTGGTAAATAACTTTTTAGATTATCTTTTACTTTACGTTCTTATTCATATTCTTCCTTCGTAGATTATCAAATCACTTGTAATAGATTTTTTTCGATTGGTCACTTTTATTTGGTTTTTAATATAATAAATGATTCATTAGAGAGTTAATAGTATATATATATGTATATATTTAATTTAATTATATATAATTACGTATATTTATGTATATTTAATTATATTTAAAAAAACTTTTAAAAAATTTGCATTTTTTCAATCTTAATATTTTTAAAAATATCAGGCTTTTATTTTTATGTAACTTATTTAACAATTTTTATTTAACTTATTTAATAATTAAATTTGAATTAATTACAATTATAAAATAAATATTATACGAAGAATTGATCAAAACATTGGTATAATTATACATAAAATAAAGAATCGAGAAATAAATATTAAATATAAAAATAAAATATAAAATAAAACAAAAATATATAATATGTAATAAATATAAAAAATATATAATAAATAATATAATAAATAGATGTAAAGAAATAAATATAAAATATCTTTAACAAAGTGCATATTATTTTAGATAAATGTACAATCTATTTACAATTTTTTAAATATTTTTATCTTGTTTTTATATTACAGGTTCTGTTCAAAGAAGCATCCCGAATTCTACAAACAAAGAGTGTGAAGAAGCAGTTCAAAAATGGCTAAGAAGAGCCAAAGAACGCAGCAATAATAATAAAAAACGTGGAGAGAATAATATTGATGATATGGAACAAAATAATCTTTAATTATACACACAAGTTACTGTGGGAGAAATGGTGCAGAAACTGCATCAAATGTTAAAAATCAGCTGGATTCTGAAGCTCAGCAATTAAAAAACCTCCATTAGCAGCAACGTACCTGAGAAATTCGTAATTAATCGTAGTAATAAATATGTAGTGCAATATAATAAATACTGCAGTGATAATTATGTACTGTGATAATATATATATATATATATATATAATTATATATATTATATATACATATAAAATAAAAATGTTTTCTACAAAATTGTTATTAATTATTACCTAATTAATTATAAATTATACATATATATAATGAGCCAAAATATGTCCAGTGAATGTTTGAATTTCGTCCGTAAAAGGTCCAAAATTTGTCCATTAGATTTACTATTTATCCATTTCAGATCCATAATTTATCCATAAAAGGTCCATAAATTCGTCCAGTAGATTCATAATTTATCCCTTTAACATCCATAATTCGTCCATAAAAAGTCCAAAATTTATCCATTAGGTACATAATTGATCCATTAAAGGTCCAAAATTCACCCATTACATTCTTATTTTATCCATTTAAGATCCATTATTTGTCCACAAATGTCCAATAATGGACGTCTTATGGATGTCCTGCCCAGTTGCAAACGGACGTACAGTGGATATCCTTTGTACGTCCGTTGCAGTTAAAATGGATCCAGCATGGACATCCGTTGTATGTACATAGGACGTACTTGTGCTTATTGGGGACTTTCCCCATCTATAGCAATTCATGAATATAAACAGCTTATAAATAAAAACTTAAAACTTTTATTTTACATTATATCAGTGTTACGTCCTGTGGACTCCACGATTCTTTTCTTTCAAAGAATGCAAGGCGATGATTGAAAAATCACAGGCGTGGGAATAAGACTATGATCTGGCAGGCGAAGCAGCTGACCGGAGACGGTTAATCGTAAAAATAAAAATAAGAAAAGGAGAGATACATACCAGATGTAACTCGCGGTGTCTGAAATTCTCGCTTTGACTAGTGACAACTCGCGCTTGAAAAGCAATAAAAATCTTTCTTTTAAAGGAAAATTTTACTTACAACGTAATAAAAACTTTTTAGAAGGAAATCTCCACTTGAAAATCAATAAAAATTTAGAAGAAAACTTCCACTTGAAAACGAATAAAATTTTACCAGACTAACAACGATAACCGAATCCAAACAAATGCCGCCTGACAGATCACCGAGATAATCTCGAGAGGATAATAAAAATATAAACCTCAACAAATTCTCCATTGGTCAAAACCTAGGGCCCTAAACAAAAGCCCTGACCAATCCCGATAAACTTTTAAAGTCAAGAGACGCCTCCGGGACTGAAACGGCGTCATTGAAAAATTTCCTATTCGTCAGAAAATGTTAACAAACTAACGGGAAGGAGGAGCAAGAAGGTTTATATACCCGCGATATCCCTCGAGAGATTAGATTTTTAGTCCGAACTTTCGAGCGCAGTTTGCCGTGTATAAGCTATCCGAGATCGTATCTAGACTCTTCGGACTTTTATACTTTCAATTTCGAAATCCGCTTTCAACTCAAATTTCGACGTTCGTTAGAGCAAGTGAAGAAAAAAAGACATAGTGGAAGTCCGGAAGACCACACAACCAGACTAGAACCCTGCAGCAATTATTAACAACGCACTCTACTAACAGTAAGTCAAGACACACATATATGTATATAACAAGGGAAAAAGATAAAGTACAATTTTCACCCCGTATCAAAATAATTCTTGGATTTAAGATAAAGCCATCTTCTTTATCTCCTTTTGCGCAAGTGCTATCATATCCAACCCTAAACCTTCTTCTCCCTCTCTCTTTCATCCCGAAAAATCACTCAGGATTTCCCGTGATAACGGCGAGATCCGTGATTTCATCCATCTCCAAAAATCACTCAGGATTTCCCGTGATAACAGCGAGA
>NW_028141818.1:0-14661 GCF_030444845.1 Prenolepis imparis
ATACAAGGACTCAGATGCCTGGTTTACTTAGACGACATTGTCATCTATGGATCCCAATAGAATGTCATTTTTGGGATATTTCAATTTTGTATACGGATGCTGTTTTGTAATTGCCTGCAGACGTTTGTACCGCTATCCGTTTTGTTTGTACTTTTATAGGCGTAAATATACCGAACTTTGTTAATTGATGTTACAGCTAATAGTGTCATTTTTTAAGAAATTTTAATTCTGTAAACAAGTGTTTTGTTACCGTCTGCAGACGTTTGTATTGCTTTCCGTTTTGTTTGTACCCTTACAGGTGTAAATATATCGAATGTTCAAAATTGATGTTAAAGCTAATTTTGTCATTTTTGGGATATTTCAATTCTGCATACGGGTGCTGTTTTGTAATTGCCTGCAGACGTTTGTACCGCTATCCGTTTTGTTTGTACTCTTACAGGTGTAAATATATCGAATGTTCAAAATTGATATTAGAGCTAATAGTGTCATTTTTGGGATATTTCAATTTTGTTTATGGGTGCTGTTTTGTAATTGCCTGCAGACGTTTGTACCGCTATCCGTTTTGTTTGTACCTTTATAGGTGTAAATATACCGTATTTTGTTAATTGATGTTACAGCTAAGAGTTTTTCAAGTGTCAGTGATCAAATAAAAATGCTGGTAAGGAGGCATACTCTGTCAGTATATTTGTCAGAGGTTCAGCAAGAGCATCTCAAATATGGCACAATTGGAAGCAAGTTTGTTGGAGCAAGCCACAAGGGTGAATTCGGTGGAAGAATATATTGTGTGGGAGCAGCAATGTGACGAATACATCGAATCACTAGAAGAACAAAGTCGAATAAAATAAAACGACCACGATTACCGATCGGAGTTCGACAATCGCTTGTCTCCCAAATCGCGCGTCTCGAAGGGTTGAAGAATTCGGTACGCGGACGTTTTGTACATGCAGATGCCGGAAGCAGTTCGCGAGACATCGGACTCATATGGCGAGAGATTGATACGGCGTTCGAGAGCCGCATCTTGACTGGTGCGGTGATAAACAGCAATCACATTGAACCTCGTCAATTTCTAGAGGAGGCCAAAGACATTGTGATCAGACACGTGCAAAAAGTGTTGCAAAAACACACTAGTGTGAAAGTGAACACTATATTTAATGGCGAGTTCATGTCGGGCGATAAGCGTGCTAATAAAAGTATCAATACGAAAAACTTTGAAATCTTTCGCACCTCCGATTTACATGATTGGTACAAACGCCGCGTTATCGACCCCACACTAGCATCGCTAGAAGAGTTTCAAGAACGCGATAGTGGTTGGGCATTGTCGCGAATAATCAATTTAATTGTAAATATAAACAAGTATAATGCAATGCGTGCGGGATGCCACATTAAATTACCGCGAGAAATAATGAACAAAAGAGCAGTGGTTAATGTGCAATCAAAAGACAATGCATGTTTTGCATGGGCGGTGGTCGCAGCTCTATACCCCGCAGAAAGAAATGTGGAACGGGAATCTTCATATCCGCATTACACAACAGTGCTGAATCTCCAAGACATTGAGTTTCCAGTGACTGTGAATCAAATTAAAAAGTTTGAACTATCAAACAACATTTCGATAAATGTGTACAGCATCGAAGAAAAGAACATTGTCTCGATACGTCTCAGTGAGCAGAAGAAAGACAGACACGTCAACTTGCTGTACGTGGAAGACAGCAACAACATTGGACATTTCGCATGGATCAAGAATCTCTCCCGGCTCGTGAGCTCGCAATTGAGCAAAAACAATGACAGAAAATATATCTGCGATCGGTATGTATATTTAATTAAAAACGCAATATATATATAATATAAAAACGTAATATATAAGTTATATATGGTGTTACGTCCAGACTCAAGGAAGAAAGAGTCGAAAGGAAGGACGTAACTAAATTTATCTTTTCGAACGACGGCAGACTATCCGTCTGTTCGACCCGAACGAACGTCTGGGCCCAAATAGGTCAACGACCGCAAGGGTCGCTCTTACTCTATTTAAAGGGCCGTTCGCTCGGTGGTCCCTTTTTGGCAAGAGAATTTAATCTCTTTTACGCAAGATGGGACCTTGTGCGATCTTAATTTACGGGAATGAGTGGGAACAGGTTATTAATAAATGAAAATCATTTGTGTTGAAATTTATAAATTTATTCCTAATATAGAGACGAAAGAATTTATATACATAATAATATAATCGACGGACTTAGTTGCTAATGAAGAGTGAGTGTATGTGTATGGGTCGCGGGTGATACATTAGTACGGAGGTCTTCAATCGGGGCAGAAAGGGGTAAAAGTTATTGTTTAAATTTTAGAGTCCCAATTGGTGGTTACAATAATCTAAATGCTAATAGATGTATAATTTTGTGTCCATGTTTGTGCGTGTGAGAGAGAATGCTAGGTTATGAAAGTTCGGTAATTTCGACGGTGGAAGGGAAAAGGAAAGCGCGGAGGATATCGACGGGGAATCCGATGGGCTTGGGATGGATAGGAGTAAACATAGGGATGAGGGCGCCGGGGAGACTTCCCGCTACAATTCTCATGAACTGCTCTTCATCGGGAACGTCTGGCCCGCAGGTGTAAACACCTTCTGGGAGTGGGAGCTCTAGTATAGGGAAATTAGAAAGGAGCCATCTATTCGTCTTCGCGTTGGAATGGAATTTGCCCGATGTGTCTCCTTAAAAAGGAATAGGCCTCGTTATAAATGAAGGGGATTTCTACTGCATCTTGGCAAGTGCAACCTTCGTCACACTCTATATTAAGTGGCGAGGGGGAGGGAGAATGATTGAGACGAGGAGAGGGAGGGTGAGAGAGAGAGAGAGAGAGAGAGAGAGAGAGAGAGAGAGAGAGAGAGAGAGAGAGAGAGACGGTAATCACGAATCTCGCCGTTATCACGGGAAATCCTGAGTGATTTTTTGGAGATGGGTGAAATCACGGATTTCGCCGTTATCACGGGAAATCCTGAGTGATTTTCGGAGTGAAGGAAATCACGGATCTCGCCGTTATCACGGGAAATCCTGAGTGATTTTTGGAGATGGATGAAATCACGGATCTCGCCGTTATCACGGGAAATCCTGAGTGATTTTTCGGGATGAAATAGAGAGGGAGAAGAAGGTTTAGGGTTGGATATGATAGCACTTGCGCAAAAGGAGATAAAGAAAATGGCTTTATCTTAAATCCAAGAATTATTTTGATACGGGGTGAAAATTGTACTTTATCTTTTTCCCTTGTTATATACATATATGTGTGTCTTGACTTACTGTTAGTAGAGTGCGTTGTTAATAATTGCTGCAGGGTTCTAGTCTGGTTGTGTGGTCGTCCGGACTTCCACTATGTCTTTTTTCTTCACTTGCACTCTAACGAACGTCGAAATTTGAGTTGAAAGCGGATTTCGAAATTGAAAGTATAAAAGTCCGAAGAGTATAGATACGATCTCGGATAGCTTATACACGGCAAACTGCGCTCGAAAGTTCGGACAAAAATCTCACCTCTCGAGGGATATCGCGGGTATATAAATCTTCTTGCTCCTCCTTCCCGTTAGTTTGTTAACATTTCCTGACGAATAAGAAATTTTTCAATGACGCCCTTTCAGTCCCGGATGCGTCTCTTGACTTTAAAAGTTTATCGGGATTGGTCAGGGCTTTTGTTTAGGGCCCTAGGTTTTGACCAATGGAGAATTTGTTGAGGTTTATATTTTTATTATCCTCTCGAGATTATCTCGGTGATCTGTCAGGCGGCATTTGTTTGGATTCGGTTATCGTTGTTAGTCTGGTAAAATTTTATTCGTTTTCAAGTGGAAGTTTTCTTCTAAATTTTTATTGATTTTCAAGTGGAGATTTCCTTCTAAAAAGTTTTTATTACCTTTTAAGTAAAATTTTCCTTTAAAAGAAAGATTTTTATTGCTTTTCAAGCGCGAGTTGTCAACTAGTCAAAGCGAGAATTTCAGACACCGCGAGTTACATCTGGTATGTATCTCTCCCTTTTTTTTATTTTTATTTTTACGATTAACCGTCTCCGGTCAGCTGCTTCGCCTGCCAAATCATAGTCTTATTCCCACGCCTGTGATTTTTCAATCATCGCCTTGCATTCTTTGAAAGAAAAGAATCGTGGAGTCCACAGGACGTAACACCCCCCGCCTTAGATAAATGTTGGGGTGTAAAACACGACATTTGCAAAGAGAATTATATGGAATAATCCGATTCTTTTCTTTCGGAGGAATCACGACTTGTTGATTGGAAGGGCTCACATTTAATTTTTATTTTATTAAATGTATTACCTTGAATTATTAATTGTCTTCTTAATTGTGTAGAGAAGGAGGAAAGACAAGGCGACCTCCAAAACCCCTTCCTTTGTTCTTTCGTCCTTCTTGTGTCGTTTTATTCTTTACTCATAGCTTATTTTTAATTGTACTTATTTATTTAAATTTATTACCGCTAATACATGTAACGCAGGTGTGGAGCCCTTTTTCTATCGTATAAAAATTCTAATGAAAATAGAGGGATACATAACATATATATATATATAAGAAAATATATATATGTTATATATAAAGAAAAAGAAAAGAACTAGGCACGTTTTTATCTGCCTGATTTTCGTCAGTAGTCTCTGGTGTCAAGTAGCAGGTCCCTTCCTTTTATTGCTCTTCTATCCCTCTGGGGATCACAGCTTGACCCCAACCTTCGGCCTAGTATGTCTGGTCAACGTATAGATATTCTTCTATGCAGTCCCTGCAGTTTATCGCCGGTTTGATTGTTACTATTACTTTATTGCATTTTATTCTCGTCGTAGTGTAGATTGCGTTGCGTGGTTTTCCAAACAACTACAAAATTTAGCGATACGCGTAAAGAATATTTTGGCAACTAACGTCCTCATGGTAAATTTAACATCAGACGAGTGGGAAAAATTTCATAGCGCGACACATTGTCATATATGTGAGAAACCATTCACGCAAGATGACGATACACGCGTACGCGATCATTGCCAGCTGACCGGGCGGTACAGAGGTCCAGCACACTCAAATTGCAACTTAAATTATAAAAACTCTTTTTGTATTCCAATAGTATTTCATAATTTATCCGGTTACGACTCACATTTCATAATTAAGGAAATAGCTACAGCTTTCGAAGGGGGAATCGATTTACTTCCAATAACTAAGGAAAAATATATATCATTTACAAAAACTGTCAATAGTACCAACGATGACAAAGATTGGAAAGCTTGCATAAAATTATGATTTTATCGATTTATATAAATATCTCAATACTAGTCTCGACAAATTGGCATCATTTCTAAGTAAAGAAAAACTCAAAATTTTACATTCGGAATTTCAAAATTTATCAACCGAAAATTTCAATCTATTAACACGGAAGGGCGTCTTTCCATACGAATATATCAACTGTTTTGAAAGGTTGCAAGATACGTGTTTACCGCCCCGCGAATCATTCTACAGATCCTTGACCGGCGACACAGTATCCGAGAGCGATTACGCGCACGCCGAAAACGTATGGGAGCGGTTCTCCATTCAAACGCTGGGCGAATATAGCGACTTATATTTAAAAACTGATGTCTTGTTATTAGCTGACATTTTTGAAAATTTCCGGGATAAATGTATCGTGAGTTATGGGCTCGACCCCGCGTATTATTATACTCTCCCCGGGTATACGTGGGACGCCATGTTAAAGCATACAAAAATTACGTTCGAATTACTTACAGACGTTGATATGGTAATGTTTATCGAACGGGGTATACGCGGCGGTCTGAGTCAACGTTCAAACAGATATGCACACGCTAATAACAAGTACATGCAGTCGTACGATTCATTGAAACCATCTTCGTATCTAATGTATTTCGATGTAAATAATTTATATGGATGGGCAATGTGTCAACCATTGCCTTATGCTGATTTTCAATGGGTCGACGATGTATCTAATTTCGACACATCATATATCGCGCTCGATTCACCCACAGGCTACATCCTCGAGATAGATTTAGAATATCCACGACATCTTCACGACACGCACACTGACCTACCGTTTTGCACTACATACACTACCGCAACCTGCAGCAATGTACGCGTCACGGCCTTCGCGTTGCAAAAATACATCGCATATTACAATTCGCGCAATCTCCCTGGCTTCAAAATTATATCGAACTTAATACGCAATTTAGAACACACGCGAAAAATAATTTTGAAAAAAATTTATATAAAATGATGAATAATGCAGTATTCGGCAAAACGATGGAAAATGTGCGTAATCGGATTGTAAAACTTATCACACATTGGGAAAGAAGATACGGTGCAGAGGCAATGATTGCGAAACCAAATTTCCACAGTAGAAGCATCTTTTCGGAAAATCTTATTGCTGTAGAATTACGTAAACTCGAAGTAAAATTTTACAAATCAATCTATGTCGGCATGTGCATACTCGACATCTCCAAAACATGTTTATACGAATTTCATCATGAGTACATGTCACCGCTGTATCGTGACAGATGCAGGGTAATGTACACCGACACAGACAGCCTAATATACCACTTCGAATGTGAAGATGTGTACGAGAATATAAAGCGCAACCTCGACAAATTTGATACGAGCGATTACGCTGCGGACAATGTGTACGGTATACCGCTCGTGAATAAAAAAGTACCTGGTCTAATGAAAGATAAAAATAACGGTGTGATATGACCGAATTTGTAGGGCTTAGAGCAAAAATGTATGCGAGTGGATGGCAAGAAAGATACGAAAAAAGTAAAAGGAGTCAAGAGTAACGTTGTCGCGAGAACGATAACGTTTGATGATTATACGCGGTGTTTGAATGAAGAGATTGAAATGACACGTAGTCAGTCATGTATAAGATCGAAATTGCATGAAGTATACACCATTCGCGAGACAAAAATTGCTCTAAGTCCTCACGATGACAAGCGGTATATCATACCTGAAACCACTGATACATTGCCATGGAGACATTATAAAATATCTTTGTAAATAATATTTGTTGTAAAATATTTTGTATAAATATGTATATTATATGTATATTTGTATTTATAAAATTATTAGATAAATATATTGTAAAATAAAGAGTGTACATATATTTTAAGTAAATGTTTATAATATATTATTTTTATGAATCCATGAGTTGTGAGATTTATCCAGTCCCAACCATTTCACATAAACATCATCACCTCTTTTCCGCAAAACCTTTACCACGCGATATACATCGGGATTTGCAACATGATGTAACTCGTACTCGTAGAATCCTCCGGCGACGGAATTTCCGCGCGAATCTTCAAGTATATATGTCGCAGGATTAGTTTTCTGCACTTTGATAATTTTAAATATTTTCGGTAATCCAATTTGGTGTAAAACCTTTTTCGAAGATGGTCTTGAATTTACTCACGCGTACCTGACAGCCTACTTTGAATCTTGCCGGAGCAGCAATTTTTACGTTACTGTATATCGTATTTAAAAGTTTTTCGGTGACTTTGTATGTGACTGCAATTTGTCTTCCGAACCGAAATAATGCAAGCATCTGTAAAAACAAATAATTAGTTTTTTTCCCATATATAACTTATATAGGGTGTCCCATAATTCGCGAACCACCCGTCAGTTGTAGGTAGAGTAGGTTAAACTGAGTCAAAAAGTCCTCTACCATTTTGCGATTTTCTCAATAATTAATGAGAAATAAATTAAAGAAAATCAGCCAATTCAAGCGATGATAAGCGTGCAGCGAGAAGAGACAGCCCACTCGGGGGTCCAGAGTTAGCGCTACTCGTATGTAGTTACTGTCTTTTGTAAAGCGCTCCTCCCCGCTTCATCGCGCGCCTAGCAACCGTGTAACATTATACTGTTTCTTTTCGCCGCATGCTTAGTAACGATGTGAAACTGGGCTGTCTTTTCTCGCCGTCGTCACGCGAATTGGCTGATCTTCTTTAATTTATTTCTCATTAATTATTGCGAAAATCGCAAAATGGTAGAGGACTTTTCTATTCAGTTCAACGTGCTCTACCTGCAACTGACGGGTGGTTCGCAAATTATAGGACACCCTGTATATTACATTTTTATATTATATGTATATATATATATATTGCGTTTTTAATTAAATATACGTACCGATCGCAGATATATTTTCTGTCATTATTTTTGCTCAATTGCGAGCTCACGAGCCGGAAGAGATTCTTGATCCATGCGAAATGTCCAATGTTGTTGCTGTCTTCCACGTACAGCAAGTTGACGTGTCTGTCTTTCTTCTGCTCACTGAGACGTATCGAGACAATGTTCTTTTCTTCGATGCTGTACGAGAGAAGGGGGGGGGATCTCATGTGACGGGGAATATTCCTAATTCTGGGGGGGACACTAAGGACCTGGGTCTAAGGTTGTAGGTAGGAAGTCCGCGAACGCCGATAAGCGGCAATCGCGGGCTTCCAAGGGGTCTGCGGCTCCGACAGCCGGGGAGCAGACAGGCTCTGGTCAAGCGGCAAAGCCAGACAGAAAGCGCCGCAAGACAACAAAGAAGAAAAGGAAGAAGGGCCCGAGAGCTCCGGCGACCGCGGCTGTTACAGTCACCATCGCGGAGAAAGAGGGCAGTGGTCTGACCTACGCCCAGGTGATGAGCGAGGCGAGGGAGAAGATCTCCCTCCAGGACCTCGGCATCGTAGGGTCGAGGATCAGGCCATCAATGATGGGGGGACTGGTCATTGAGATCCCCGGTAGGGACCGGCTCTCTAAAGCTCGGCAGCTGGCTGAGCGGATGAGGGAGGTTCTCAAAGAGAAAGAGGAGGTGAAGGTCACGCAGCCCCAGAAGACCGCGGAGTTGAGGGTCCGGGGCCTCGACGTGGCCTCCACCTCTAAGGATGTCTCCTTGGCAATCGCCGCGGAGACGGGATGCCTAGAGGAGCTCATCAGAGTGGGGGAGATACAGCGCAGCACCGACAACGGCCCAGGCTCAGCCTGGGTCTGCTGCCCGGTCTCGGCGGCCAGCAAACTGGCCAGAGAAGGAAAGCTGCAGATCGGGTGGAACAGAGTCAGGGTGGAGACTCTAAAGGCTCGACTTGTGTTTTGTTTCCGGTGTCTCGGACATGGCCATGTCCGGGCCCGGTGCAAGGCAGCGGTTGACCGAAGCACCGCATGCTACCGCTGCGGTGATCTCGGTCATAGTGCGAAGGGGTGCACGGCGCAACCCAGGTGCCTGGCTTGCGCCGACCTGGGTTTGCCAGTTGCGCACCGAATGGGAGGTAGAGGGTGTAAACCCAAACCTCCCTCGAGAAGAAAAGAGGACGTGCCGCTTGCGGAGAGGATAGCCACGGCTTCCTCGAAGCAAGCGTCGACAAAGGCGAAAAAGCCCGGTACACTCGCGGCGAAGCGAGTCCCTGCCGGGCCAACAACAGCATCGTCCTCTGGCCGGCAGAAACCGGCCAGTAGTAGGGAGGCGGAGGCGATGGAGACCGACACTTAGTCGGCCTCGTAGACCACCATCCTCAGTTCGGAGGATGGAGTAAATCCCACAGTCAAGTGGGATTTACGGGGACTGCAGATCCACAAGTCGGGGGACTTGTGGGTCATTGCACGCTGTCCCCCGTGAGGAGGAGAGTGTGGCGCGACACCCACCTCTCCTCATGAGGAGTGAGACAAACGTCTCCCTCCTCGCGAGAAGGGCGCGAGTTAACGCGCAGCCTGAGATGTTCTTGGACGTCATGCTTTAGCGGTTCCCGAGAACATCTCGTAAGGCCGAGTGTCGCCGTCTGGTTTTTAGTGGGTCGGGGGTCGTTTATATACCCCCAGCCCCACATAACCCACCTTGCCTCCCCCGAGGCGGGTGGGTATGCGGTTGCGCATTTTCCAGACGTTAAAAAAAAAAAAAAAAAGGTTAGGTTAGGTTAGGTTAGGTTCCCTCTCGTGGGATGCGGCCTTGCCGTGGCGAGAGGGCTCACCCCTTGCAAGAGGATAGTCTTGCAAGGGGTGCTAACTGACTCTCAAAGGACGACGGTCCATGTGCCAAACCCTCCTCCACGTGGTGAGAGTTGGAAACGTCGAGGTACCCCCTCGGCGGCTAACGGGTCACTGGCTTCGGGCAGAGCGCATATATCGCTATGTGTCTCTGGACACTGGCGTGATCGCTTGATATCCCTTCGAATGCTGCGGTCACAGCCGAAAACTGGGCGAATGCCCGGTCGATAGGCTGGGGGTAATTATCCTTAAGCCGTGGCAGGGGATGTCGGGTGATCGCAAAGGTGTCATCGCGGCGCATTAGGCGCAATCTCGAGGAAGCTTGTTCCTCGGGATGGCCGACCTGAGGAGGAAGGAAATATAGCTTGGCTTGTTTCCGAATCTGAGGGAGAACCGGCTCGGGTGCCTTGCTTGCGGGGTGCTCACGGAGAGGTGGCGGCTTGGTGGGAGGCGAGGCACGCCTCGACGAGCCTACTGGGAACAGCCATCCTCTCCGCTAGTAGGTTGCGCCTCCGGGGTCGGAGATGCTCGGGCAGGAGCGGCCTCACTGCGCGTCCTGGCTGACGGTGATGTACCGGTGGGCTTTGGCCGTGCCGGGGTGATCTGTTGGCTGGGATTCGCGGATCGCCTGAGGTCTGCACGCGTTACCCGCTCCGCATGGGGCTCGAAAGAGACCCAAGTAGAGTGGGTGATGAGGGTTGTGCTTCACCCTCCGGAAATACGGAAGCACACTTACATCGAGTCACTTATGTCGAGACACGGATGCCCACCGGGGCGCGGTGATGTCAAGTGAAGGGGGATCCCGAAGCCTGACATCGCCAGCAACAGGGGTCCGCCTCCCCCTCGTATAAAAACTCGGAGGCGGGGACACGGGTAGAGATGATGATGGTTCTCTGGGTCTTTACTCAGAGGGCAATGCATCATACAAACAGGGGTCCGCCTTTCCCCTCGTATAAAAACGCGAAGGCGGCCGGTGCTGGGATGTATTCGAAATGGAAACATCCTGGTTAAATGGCATGGTCTGACCGGTGGACGGGCACGTGCTCCTGCGATTTCGGTTGTTCCTTGTGTCGGGGTGGGTCCCTGGTGAGCCCCCTCACCCCATATGACACTTGGAGCGGCCCACCTCCCCTCTTCTGTCAGAGGCTAGGTGCCAAGAGGGGTTTCGCAGGAGAGGCGACTCCCTGCCAATACAGACGTCTGTCTAGTGGGGATCACTCGGTCCACTATAAACATTCGGCGAGTGACACGCGATCGGGGGGGGATGTCTGTCTAGCAGGTGTACAGGCTCCTCCCCCAAACGAGAGGTATGTCCGGGCAGAGGGACATTTTGGGGTGGACGGTCTCTGCGGGGACCCGAAATCTATCGCACCCTCCTGGGTGGCACTCTCCCGTCGGTCGCCACCTTGTCGTGGTGGGAGGGCTCACCCAGTACACTGTCGTACTGGGTGCCAAGAGCGACCAGTACCAGGATTTCCTGGTACAAGGCCTTTCCTTGATTGGAAAGGCGGTATGCGTGTGTGTGTGGATGAATGAATGAGGGCAGGACGGGCTCTATAGGGTTGGTACCCAACCGTCCTATGGGTGGGATCCCCAGAGAATAAAGCCAACTTCTTTTACACTACTCATGATGGACACTAAGAACGAGACGATCATTACTGTCGCAGCGGGATCGGATACCGCAGCGGCCGGTGGGAGAGGCTGTATTGTCCCGGCAGCCTCCTCATCGTCATCGTACGTCGGGCCTCCACGGGAGTTGGAAGCGAGCTCCCGTGGTGAATTGGCTATCCGCTTCACCAAGGGTGGGCTTAAGGCCGTGCAAGTGCGGGGGAAGCCTAAGGCTAGTCCTAAGGCTGGCACCTCTCAGCCAACCGTACGGCTTACAAGAGTGGACCGAGGCGGAAAGATTTCCGCAAGCACCGCTCCCTTAACCAAAAGGGAGAGCGGAAGTAAAGCCACCACTGGGACGATGAGGCAGGCGCATGTCTCCCCGGACCCCCAGTGGGAACATTCCTCCTCCTCCTCCTCGTCTTCTGACGAGGAGGAGGACATGGATGTGGACGTGGAGGAGGTCCATAGCGATCAGAGGAAGGCTACGGAGGCGGTGGAGAGAGGCCGAGGTCGGCCCCCAACTACCCAAGAATATACTGGCATGACGGCGGCCCGCGCCGACCGCCTTGCCATATTAGAGAAGGAGGTCCGCCTGAAGGAGGCGCTCTACGTCCTTGACGCGAACGCCCCTCCAAAGCGCACCAGGGGAAGGGACAGCCTTCCCACCGAGGAGGAGATGAGAACTGTGCTCTCAACACAGAAAACATCGGAGATTTACGCGAAGGCTTGTCGGCATCTTATGGCTGTCGACAAGACCTCCGACGTTTCAAAGGGGCTGCAGTCGACCCTTAGCACGGCGCTAAGGAGAGCGGCGCGGGAGGTCCAGGTCGCGCTGGGCGTCCTGATGGAGAGAGCGCGCAGCGCCTCGGAGGAACCGGTCCCCTCCCAGGAGCTGAGCGCCCTGAAAGCGTACGTTCAGACGCTTAAGAGTGGTAAGGAGAAGGCGGATGCCGAGATCGATGATCTCAAGAGATCACTCGCGGCAGCCAAAGCAGAGCTGGCCACTGCGAGGGCATCCGTCTCTCCGTCGCGCCGACCCCCTGCTCTGAAGCGCAAGCTCAGAAACAGGGACGTCGACATGGAGAAGGAGGAGGAGTCCGACCCGCCTGCACGGGATTCGGAGTGGTGCCCGAACATTCCGGCACCAAGCTCTGCTCTGAGAACAGTGGACAGGGGGACCTCCCCCTGCCCAACCGTAGTGGAGGACAACGCGGCCTCTAGTGGGCTTAGCCCACAAGAGGTTGAGGCTCTTCTGTGCAGGATCACAGAATTAAAGCAGGAAGTCGACAACACGCGGGCCGAGATGGCGGAAGTCCTGGACTCCTCCATCTCGGCAATGCAGAAATGTCGGGATGAGAATAGAGAGCTGCGTGGGCAACTAGAACTCCGGGGGAGGAATAAACCTCCATCAGCCGGGGTTCCGCGGGGGGTTAAAACTACGGGGGGTCCGTCGTCTTCTGGGAAGGGGGGGGGATCTTCTGGGGTGAGGGACTGTATTGGCTCGGGGGGGAACACGAACGAACTATGGTCGAAGGTCGTAGGAAGGAAGTCCGCGAGCGCTGATAAGCGCCTACCGCGGGCTTCCAAGGGGTCTGTGGCTCCGCTAGCCGGGGAGCAGACAGGCGCGGGTCAAGCGGCGAAGCCAGATAAGGGGCGCCGCAAAACATCGCGGAGGAAAAAGAAGAGGGGCCCGCGAGCGCCCGCAACCGCGGCCGTAACGGTCACGATTGCGGACAATGCGGGCAGTGGTCTGACCTATGCCCGGGTGATGGGCGAGGCGAGGGAGAAGATCTCCCTCCAAGACCTCGGCATCTCGGGGTCGAGGCTCAGGCCATCAATGATGGGGGGCCTTGTTATAGAGATCCCCGGAAAGGACCGCCTGTCCAAAGCTCGGCAGTTGGCCGAGCGGATGAAGGATGTGTTCAAGGAGAAGGAGGAGGTGAAGGTCACGCAGCCCCAGAAGACCGCGGAGCTTAGGGTCCGGGGTCTCGACGTGGCCTCCACCTCCAAAGATGTCTCCCTGGCTATCGCCGCGGAGACGGGGTGCCTGGAGGAGCACATTCGAGTGGGGGAGATCCGGCGCAGCTCGGACGTTGGCCCAGGCTCAGTCTGGGTCTGCTGCCCGATCTCGGTGGCCAGTAAGCTGGCCAGAGCAGGTAAGCTGCAAGTCGGGTGGAGCAGTGTCAGGGTGGAGACACTAAAGGCTCGACCCGTATTTTGTTTCCGGTGCCTCGGACACGGTCACGTCCGGGCCCGGTGCAAAGCGGCAGTGGACCGCAGCACCGCCTGTTACCGGTGCGGGGAGCTGGGCCACAGTGCCAAGGGGTGCACGGCGCAGCCCAAATGCCTGGCTTGCGCCGACCTGGGTTTGCCAGCCGCGCACCGATTGGGAGGCAAAGGGTGTAGACCCAGGCCTCCCTCGAGGCGGAAGGAGGACATGCCGCTCGCCGAGAGGGTAACTACAGCTTCCTCGAAGCAAGCGTCGTTGACGAAGGCGAAAAAGCCCGGTACACTCGCGGCGAAGCGAGTCCCTGCCGGGCCACCAACAGCATCGTCCTCTGGCCGACAGAAACCGGCCAGTTGTAGGGAGGAAGAGGAGATGGAGACCGACACTTAGTCGGCCTCGCAGACCACCATCCTCAATTCGGAGGATGGAGTAAATCCCCCAGTCAAGGGGGGTTTACGGGGACTGCAGATCCACAAGTCGGGGGACTTGTGGGTCATTGCACGTAGTCCCCCGTGAGGAGGAGAGTGTGGCGCGACACCCACCTCTCCTCATGAGGAGTGAGACAAACGTCTCCCTCCTCGCGAGAAGGGCGCGAGTCAACGCGCAGCCTGAGATGCTCTCGGATGTCATGCTTTAGCGGTTCCCGAGAGCATCTCGCAAGGCCGAGTGTCGCCGTCTGGTTTTTAGTGGGTCGGGGGTCGCTTACACCCCCAGCCCCACATAACCCACCTTGCCTCCCCCGAGGCGGGTGGGTATGCGGTTGCGCATTTTCCAGACGTAAAAAAAAAAAAAAAAAAAAAAAGGGGGTGCTAACAGCATCCCGTACCCGAGTAACGTCGGGTACATCAACTCCCCGAGT
>NW_028141819.1:7500-10000 GCF_030444845.1 Prenolepis imparis
GTTCCCTTTGTAAGAAGAAGTTGCCAACAGTGTTTAAATAACGGGCGAGGGAACTTTATGGCGCTCAACCTAAACGATGAGATTAGGCACATTGCCGAGCGTCATGCAGACAAGGAGATAGCGTATGTCTGCATGAATTGTGATAAGCGATATCAAAGGAAACATGCGGCCTTATGCCACGTACCAAAATGCACTGGCCCGGTGCAGACTCCGCCCAGTTGGGAGGTGTGTGCGGAATGCAACAGAGCTTTTAAAACAAAGTCCGGCCTCTCTCAACATGAAAGGCACGATCATCCGGACATCAGAAACGCGGCCCGAGCAGGCGGGCCCGCGCCGAAAGCACATACCTCCCGAAAAGGGAAAGTATTTACAGAAGAAGAGGAGAACCGGATGTTGGATTTGGAGGTCCGATTCAGAGGAGAGAGGAACGTTGCTAGTCTTATGACGGAGTTTCTACCAGGTAAAACTGGGAAACAGATCAGAGACAAGAGAGCGACAACAACGTACAAGAAGAGAAGGGACGTGATCCTGGCTCAATTAGAAGAGATTGAGGAAGAACAAGAGATGGAGGAAGCGGAGCAGGAAATTATAATGATAGATGTGTCCGAGGAGGGTGATGAATTGCCTGCCCCTCCCGGAGATCCGCCACATCCAAACGCGGAGGATTTGTCCCGCAACGAGACCGACAAGGCGGTGCAGAGTGGAGATGGAGCGGATAAGGGAAGTATTGATGTGCCCGTGGAAGGTGATGAGTTGACTGTCCCTCCCGGGGATCCGCCACATCCAAACGCGGAAGAGCGGGCCCGCAACGGCACCGACACGGCGGTGCCGAACATAGCGGAAGCCTCGGACTCGCTCGCAGAAGCTATCTGGAGAGAGGGAATAGCGACAAAAGTACTGCAAGGTGAAACCCCTGAAGCAATTCCAACCGAGATGGCGGCTTGCGTCCAGCTGCTCAAAGGCGTACTAGAGAGTATTGCCTGTAACGGAAGCATTATGCCAACAAGGCAAGAATTGGACAGGGTGGACATAGCAGTAAGCGAGGTGCTGCATGGCTGCAGCGAGATTAAGAAGGGTAAAAGGAAAGTGCGTGGAAAGACCAAAAGCAAAAGCAAAAAACAGTTCAAATACGCAAGAACTCAGGAGTTGTACAGGCAAAATCCAGGTCTACTAGTCAAATATGTAAGGGAAAAGATAGACTGGACTGAGGAATCAAAAGTCGACCTCAACACAACCAATATACAATGCCTGTACAACTCACTATGGGGCACCAAGCCACAAATAAACCTCCCTGATTTTGAGGAGGTCGAGCCAAAGCTGGCGGTCGAGGATGTCTTTACCCTGATCTCGTATAAAGAAATAAGAGACAGGATAAATCGGACAAAGACCAATGTGGCACCAGGACCGGACGGCCTAACAAAAACTGATGTTAGCCGCGCTGCGGTCATAGAAATTCTTCGGCTCTGGTATAACATAATTATGGTCCGTGCATATCAACCAGATGCCTGGAGAACAAATAGAACCACGCTGTTGCCCAAAGAGGGGCAAGATAAGAACCAGGTCACGAACTATCGACCTATAACGATCAGTTCGATTCTGGCTCGACTATATTGGGGAATAATCGACCAGAAACTGAGAAGGTGCATCTCAATGACACCTCGTCAAAAAGGCTTCACATCAGAAGCGGGATGTTTTAATAACGTGCATATTTTCAGCGAGCTGCTCAGGCACTCCAAAACATCAGAAGGTGTGGTCGCAGTGCAATTGGACGTCTCCAAAGCATTTGACACGATCCCACACGAGGCTATTGGGGTCGCTCTGCGAAAGAAGGGGCTGCCCGAGTTAGTGGTGCGACTCGTGGTGGACTCCTACAAAAAGGTGCGCACAGTAATAAAGAATAAGGAGGATATGATCGAGATTAAACTCCAGCGCGGGGTCAAGCAGGGGGACCCCCTATCGCCATTACTATTCAACTTGGTAATGGAACCTATGTTACTAGCGCTGGAAGGTCAACCGGGCTACAAAATTGGAGATGAGGCAGGCATCTCGGTACTGGCTTTTGCCGACGACTTAATTCTAACGGCAAAAACAACACCACAAGCCAGCCATCTGCTAGGATTGGCGGAAGGATACCTAAAGGCTCTAGGTATGAGCATTGCAGCTAAGAAGTGCGCAGCCTTCCGCATTACTATTACTAAAGACTCCTGGTACCTAGCAGATCCCGGTTTGACTCTATTAAGTGGAGACGGTATCCCATATGCGGATGCGGGTACCACACTAAAATACCTTGGGATAAGAATATCTCCTTGGGCTGGTATTGATATTAAGGGCCTAAAGGACGACCTCTGCTCAGCGATCCAGGGAATTAAAAAGCTGGCGCTGAAACCTCACCAAAAAGTAAATCTGATCTCCACATACCTGGTCCCGCACTACCTGTATCAGCTGGTGCTGACAGTACCGCCAGTAACCTATCTTAGGCAACTGGACCAGGAGCTACGGG
>NW_028141820.1:0-14601 GCF_030444845.1 Prenolepis imparis
AGAACCGGCATAGTATTACTACTGACGATAACAAAACTTGTTTACAGAATTAAAATTTCTTAAAAAATGACACTATTAGCTGTAACATCAATTAACAAAATTCGGTATATTTACACCTATAAAGATACAAACAAAACTGATAGCGGTACAAACGTCTGCAGGCAATTACAAAACAGCACCCGTATACAAAATTGAAATATCCCAAAAATGACATTATTATCTCTAATATCAATTTTGAACATTCGGTATATTTATACCTGTAAAGGTACAAACAAAACGGAAAACAATACAAACGTCTGCAGACGATAATAAAACAGCACTTGTTTACAGAATTAAAATTTCTTAAAAAATGACACTATTAGCTGTAACATCAATTTTTAAAACTCGGTGTATTTACACCTGTAGGGGTACAAACAAGACGTAAAGCAATACAAACGTCTGCAGACGGTAACAAAACAGCACCCGTTTACAGAATTAAAATATCTTAAAAAATGACACTATTAGCTGTAACATCAATTTTTAAAACTCGGTGTATTTACACCTGTAGGGGTATAAACAAAACGGAAAGCAATACAAACGTCTGCAGACGGTAACAAAACAGCGTTTACAGAATTAAAATTTTTCATAAAATGACACTATTATCTGTAACATCAATTTTTAAAATTCGGTGTATTTACACCTGTAGGGGTACAAACGAAACGGAAAGCAGTACAAACGTCTGCAGGCAATTACAAAACAGCACCCGTATACAAAATTGAAATATCCCAAAAATGACATTATTAGCTCTAATATCAATTTTGAACATTCGGTATATTTACACCTGTAAAGGTACAAACAAAACGGAAAGCAATACAAAAAAACGTCTGCAGACGGTAACAAAACAGCACCCGTTTACAGAATTAAAATATCTTAAAAAATGACACTGTTACGTCCTGGCCTGCACGAAGGAAAGGCCGCTCGAAGGTCGTAACAGCGTTTTCCCGAAAATCGGAGTGATTTCGGGTCGAACGGACTGTCTGGCCCTTTTGCAGGTCAACGACTGGATAGTCGCTTTTACCTGGCTTATTTCAGGGGTTCGTTCGTCGGTCCTTTTCGGTAAGGGAATTAAATCCCTTTTACGCGGGATAGGACCTTGTGCGATCTCGGGGGATATATGAAGGAACGCAGGGGTTTAAATAAGACTTTAAATTCGCGTAATGTAAATAATTATCATTTATTCAAAAAAAAAATAATAAAATCTTAATAATATTCGGAGAATTAGACATTTGAATTTGTGGACATGTATAAACAATTATATATGAGTGTGTGTGTAACGTTGATGTGCTATGAGGCGGTTGAGGATTCGCGTTGGCTTTTGATCGTCCCGTTTCAATCGGAGAGCGCGTTTCAATGCTCGACGGGCAGCGATTTCCACTACTTATTAAGTTTAGTCGCGATTCCGGGGATTTATTCACTTCCGTGATCGTAGAAGAATGAAAGTACTCACTGTTGGCTGTATATTATTTGGTGAGCGGGTTGGCGGCTATACGTTGATCCTCAGGATCGCTGGTTCCTTCGAGTGGTGTGGGCGAAGGTGTAGGTTGACTGGTAGCTGGTTGTTGAGCTCCGACGGTCACAATATATGTTTAATGCGAGGATCCAGAAGTGTGTAACTGCCACGACGTAGGCGGAATTAATAGAGCGTTCTTGGAAGATTCGCTGCTTTTATACTATTCGTCTGCCTTTCCTATAGGGCAAAGGGCGTCTTCTTTTCTTGTGACTCATAGTCATACGTTCGGTGTTTAATCCCCTTTACGCAACGTATTGCTTCCTTGTATGAAGAGTTCTTTCCTAATTCCGATCTTTGGTCTACTGATAGCGTGTGTCGATCGTGATATTTCAACATTACCTATGACTTATTGATCAAAGTGTAGGTTTCGTAATCTCACCGATCGAGTTGTTTCACAATCACTGTCTTTCTCCGTTTAATTCTTATAACTAATTTCGGTCTTATAATTAATATGTTCGCGGAACGCGAATCTGCGTAAATCGGGGAGGAGAAAAGAATCGTGCAGTCCACAGGACGTAACAACACTATTAGCTGTAACATCAATTTTTAAAACTCGGTGTATTTACTCCTGTAGGGGTACAAACAAAACGGAAAGCAGTACAAACGTCTGCAGGCAATTACAAAACAGCACCCGTATACAAAATTGAAATATCCCAAAAATGACATTATTAGTTCTAATATCAATTTTGAACATTCGGTATATTTACACCTGTAAGGGTACAAACAAAACGGAAAGCAATACAAACGTCTGCAGACGGTAACAAAACAGCGTTTACAGAATTAAAATTTCTCATAAAATGACATTATTAGCTGTAACATCAATTTTAATAATTCTGTATAATTACACCTGTATAGATACGAACAAAATGGAAAGCGGTACAAACGTCTGCAGGCAATTACAAAACAGCACCCGTATGCAGAATTGAAATATCCCAAAATTGACATTATCAGTGGCACTGTCCGCTCTTAGCATCCTTCGCAAAACCTTGCGAAGGGTGAGACCCCTCACCACGTCAAGATGGCGGACAACGAGGGGGGGCTTCTGCGACCTAGGTTTGATATATTTTTATCTGTAGGGATACAAACATAATAAAAAGCGGTACAAACGTCTGCAAACGATTACAAAACAACATTCGTTTACAGAATTAAAAAATGACACTATTAGCTGTAACATCAATATTTAAAACTCGGTGTATTTACACCTGTAGGGGTACAAACGAAACGGAAAGCGGTACAAACGTCTACAAACAATTACAAAACATCACCCGTTTACAGATTTATAATATCTCAAGGAATGACAATGTTAGCTCTAATCTCAAAATAGAACATTCGGTATATTTTTTTTTAGGGGTACAAACGGAAAACTTATGTTGTTGTTTTTTACGATGTACGTTTGCAACGTTTTCATGAATTTACTTTACAACATTTACCTCACATGAAGATAGGATTAGGATGAACGGCGGACTTCGAATACTTGATTTGTTGGCTTCTACGGCCTAGATTTGTTATGTTTCCATGATTTCAACGTGCCGTATGCACTTTTGATGAAGATAGGATCAGGATGTACGCCGGATTTCGAAAACTGGAATCGCTGGCTTCTACGACGTAGGTTTGCCTAATTCTCATGATTTCAACGTACCGCATGCACGAATGATGAAGATAGGATTAGGATGAACGGCGGATTTCGGAAACTCGATCCACTGGCTTCTGCGACCTAGGTTTGCCTCTCTCTGTCAATATCTTTGTCAGAGTTCAGCAAGAGCATCTCAAATATGGCACAATTGGAAGCAAGTTTGTTGGAGCAAGCCACAAGGGTGAATTCGGTGGAAGAATATATTGTGTGGGAGCAGCAATGTGACGAATACATCGAATCACTGGAAGAACAAAGTCGAATAAAACGACCACGATTACCGATCGGAGTTCGACAATCGCTTGTCTCCCAAATGGCGCGTCTCGAAGGGTTGAAGAATTCGGTACGCAGACGTTTTGTACATGCAGGTGCTGGAAGCAGTTCGCGAGACATCGGACTCATATGGCGAGAGATTGATACGGCGTTCGAGAGCCGCATCTTGACTGGTGCGGTGATAAACAGCAATCACATTGAACCTCGTCAATTTCTAGAGGAGGCCAAAGACATTGTGATCAGATACGTGCAAAAAGTGTTGCAAAAACACACTAGTGTGAAAGTGAACACTATATTTAATGGCGAGTTCATGTCGGGCGATAAGCGTGCTAATAAAAGTATGAATACGAAAAACTTTGAAATCTTTCGCACCTCCGATTTACATGATTGGTATAAACGCCGCGTTATCGACCCCACACTAGCATCGCTAGAATAGTTTCAAGAACGCGATAGTGGTTGGGCATTGTCGCGAATAATCAATTTAATTGTAAATATAAACAAGTATAATCCAATGCGTGCGGGATGCCACATTAAATTACCGCGAGAAATAATGAACAAAAGAGCAGTGGTTAATGTGCAATCAAAAGACTATGCATGTTTTATTATAATGCGCGTATTATTATACTCTCCCCGTGGGACGCCATGTTAAAGCATACACAAATTACGTTCGAATTACTTACAGACGTTGACATGATAATGTTTATCGAACGGGGTATACGCGGCGGTCTGAGTCAATGTTCAAACAGATATGCACACGCTAATAACAAGTACATGCAGTCGTACGATCCATTGAAACCATCTTCGTATCTAATGTATTTCGATGTAAATAATTTGTATGGATGGGCAATGTGTCAACCATTGCCTTATGCTGATTTTCAATGGGTCGACGATGTATCTAATTTCGACACATCATATATCGCGCTCGATTCACCCACAGGCTACATCCTCGAGGTAGATTTAGAATATCCACGACATATTCACGACACGCACACTGACCTACCGTTTTGCCCGACACGCGACAAGCCGCCAGGCAAGCGGGAAGATAAGCTTCTCGCAACGCTATATGATAAGAAGCGATATGTGATACACTACCGCAACCTGCAGCAATGTACGCGTCACGGCCTTCGCGTTGCAAAAATACATCGCATATTACAATTCGCGCAATCTCCATGGCATATATTTACAATTAAATTGATTATTCGCGACAATGCCCAATCACTATCGCGTTCTTGAAACTCTCCTAGCGATGCTAGTGTGGGGTCGATAACGCGACGTTTGTGCCAATCATGTAAATCGGAGGTGCGAAAGATTTCAAAGTTTTTCGTATTGATACTTTTATTAGCACGCTTATCGCCCGACATGAACTCGCCATTAAATATAGTGTTCACTTTCACACTAGTGTGTTTTTGCTGTTACGTCCGGAGCGCAGTCGCGGCGTGAAATTCGCGAGAAATAATTATCGCGGTACACGTGCTCGGATTATCGCGCTGAACAACGTCGTATTTCGGAAAACCTTTCCGGGGATACTCACGACGAAGGGTGTTCTGCCAAGGCTACACGCAACGGTTCAATGTCTTGCGGAGTGGAGGGTGTCGCCTTAAGATTCGTACGAGGGAGTTGCAAATGTTACTCAGGAGTATGGGGATATTATCGAATATAATCCTGAAAACATTCGAGGGAATCATCGACGGAGTGGAAAATTGTAATCACGATGTTACCATCGGTGTCGATACGAAAGGTTTCTTCGCCGTTGATGTACCGTAGGTAAGCGATCTGACAACGGTAACAGTGGAGATGAAGGTCGCGAGTTACCGACAGTCGATGGAAGTTACACGCTGAGCAAAGTATTCCGGTTGGTAAGTTACCGATTACGAGCAAATGTTTGGCAATGTTCAACCATTCGTTTCGAGCAGTACCGCGTAAACGCATATGGCAGTCTACACAAAGGGCGGCATTTGTTTCTTTATTAATAAACCCGACTGATATTTGGCAGTAAGGGGTTCCCTGTTCAATCTTCTTCCTCTTCGGGAAGAGGCAAGATGTACGTGGCGATGAGGTACTGAGGCCTTATTGGGCACATGGGTGAATTATTTAAATAAATGGAATTAAATAAATGAATAAAACGTTCGCGTTATTTTATTTGGAATTCTAGAATATTCATTGAGTGTGCTACGTTAGTTGCGCTTAGTTTGCAAAAGAGAAATCGTCGAGATCCCTTTTTTTTATCAAGGGTCTAAGGGTCAGTTTTATGACCCTAGGCAAAAAACAGAGTTTCACTTTTATGGCCCTTGGAAAACGCAGTTTTCCAAGAGTCTTTACGAATATTCTAAAGACCACGTGTAAAGTTATATTTCAAATTTCGTAGAAAATATTAATTTTAAATATGTTTAAACAATAATTATACACGCACGTGTTTGAAATTATTTCGATAATTTGGCTATTTGTGACGGCAAATAGTCTTATTCTTTAGTACTAGAATCTTAGCGTTGAATTTTATTATTTATTTCAATTGTTTATAATAGTTGAGACTTACCTTAGTGGATCTCTGGGGGGTGGACAGTGGTTCCCCGATGCTCTGGAATAGGCGCGTCGTAATGGGTGTGCAGATGTCCGCCCTGATTTGCAAATACCGGGTGCGACGAGGATCGTTGTCCGGGATGTCGTCTCTCGGAATACGAGGGTTCTCGAATTCGATTGGAGTCAATTGCACTGGCCACTTTCTCAGTTTAACGTCTTTATTATTAACAGCGAACGGCGCGGTTCCGTCAAATAAATTATCGTACTCTGAGTCGTTATGATAGTAGGTGCCGATGAGATTTGAATATTCACTCGATGATGCCGGATAGTAGAGTCGCGCGGTTAAACGGCGAAGTTGGTTTTTCCTGCCTGCACGGCGTGTCTTAGGCATAATGATTTATAATATAAAACATTATGAATATTGCGTCACTTTTACAATAAGTCGACGTGCGGCGGTCCTCACTGTCGGTTATTGTTCCAGTGCGTAACTACGAGCGGTTCGTCCTCTCGAAGTAGTCAGAACAGAATTCAGAAATTATAAGAAAAGTGAAATCGTGCGGCAGCGACGAGCGGTTCGTCCTCTCTAAGTCGCAGCTTGGATTCCACTAAGAAAATTATTTATATAATAGATTTTCACTACACGTGCAGATTGGAAGAACTCGTTTTAGAATATTTTAGAAATACTAAAATCGTAATATTAGAATAGTAATAATATTAAAGCAAAATATTATATTGGAAACGCGTGAAATTGGAATTGGAATTGTTTAAAATAAATGTGGAGAATTATTATAAATGAAACACACACTTTTATTCTAAATTAACACTGCACGATACAAAGTTAACTAAAGTTAAAGTTTTAATACTAGAGTTAGGACTTATAATATTAGAGTTAGAATGTTAGAATTGAATTAGATTTAGAATTAGGAGAGCGTTCAAGGTATGACTGCTCTAGTCGGAGTCGCGATATGATCTGCCGGATTTTGGGACCGCTCTGAGGTCCTTCGTTTTCGGTGGCTCGGCGCTGCGGCGGCCCGAGAGTGGGAGACGCTCGGTGTAGCGGGGGCGTTTCCCCGTAGTGGGAAGTTCCTAGACGTTACGCAGCGCCTCTCCTAGTCACTAGGCTGAGTTAGGCATCATGGCCGGCACTGGCGCGCTTTTCAAACAGCGCTTAGAGGACTTAGAATTTATTTCATGTGAAAGTAAAAATTTTATGTGACCGGACGTGACACCTCCCCCCTTAAGAGAAAATGTTGGATCATGTTCCAATGCTCCTCTGGCAATCGTGTTGAGCATAGAGGGCTTTTCCATGGGAAACATGATATGATCGCGGAGGCGATCAAGGTCCTCGCTGGTGTAGATGCCGCTAGAGGCGAGTGAGTCGGGACTCACGTATTTCCATGATGGTTTGGTTAGCGGTTTGATCGTTGACGGCGCCATTGATTCCACGAGTTTTGGCGTCAGTCGATACCAGGTGCTGCGGATTTGATACAACGCTGGTAGAAGTCCGTTGCAGTCCCTGAGTGTTCCAGATTTTGTGATTGTATTTTTGATCTGGGTAATAGGAAAAGGGATTTATTCTGGTGGGTGACGGGAAGCTCGTTGTAGCAATTGTACGTAGACCTCTTCCTTCTTTGGCTCGATGTCGTCGACTTTGCATTCTTCTATGTCCAATAGGGAGAGCGTAGTGATATTTAAACCGCGGCCACCGCAATCATAGCCTATTAGCCCGTTTGAGGCTGAGGCTAACAGTACGGTTATAGCTAAGATGGTTACGTATGTCTTCATTCTACTGGGGTTTGTCGACTACTGGCCGGTCCTCCGCCGGGGCATCCAAGTCGTCTGGTTCGGAGTGGGGGTCTTCCTCGGTGGGGGCCCGATGCGGCGAGGCTTTTAATTTATCCTCGTGTACAATTCTTGTTTTAGTTCTACTTATAGCTAACTTAACATTATGATTTCCTAAAAGATTAATTATTTTATAAGGACCCGTGTATTGGTCGCCCAATTTTCCTTTGCTCGGTTCTTTCAACAAATATACATAGTCTCCTGCTCTGAATTGTCGAGTATTAACTCTACGGTCATAATAAATTTTTGATCTTTGTTTAGCGGCAATTAGGTTTTCGCGGGCGATAGCCTGAATGTCTGTTAATTTGTTAAAAAGAGTTGTGAGATAGTTAGCATAGCTTTCGTCCGCGACGTCGGCGACGTCAGGATTGCTGGAAGGTGCCCTGGCTATCCTCCCGAAGACTAACTCGTGAGGGGTGTATCGCGTCCCCTCATGTACGCTCGTATTATAGGAGAATGATGCTAATTTTAGGTATATGTATATCCCATTCGTTATTTTTATCTACGTACTGTTTTAGGTATTCCCACAAAACGTGGTGGGAGCGCTCTATTGAGCCATTAGATTGCGGCCTATAGGCCGTAGTTTTAAAGAGTTTAATTCTAAATTTCTTCGCTATATTACGCATTAGGCTATTTAGAAAATGCGATCCCTGGTCCGTTAATATAGCTTTCGGTGCTCCGAAAACGCATATTAATTCATTCGTGAATGCGTCTGCTACATTAATCGCGTTTGCAAAGGGATCGTTAAAGAATACTTAGTTAGGAGGTCTTGTACAGTGAGTATATACATGTTGTTAGTTCGCGTAACGGGTAATGGACCCATGATGTCCATCGAGACCTTGTCGAAGGCCGCGTCAGGTGTATCTATCAATATCATGGGTTGTCTGGTTTTTACGCGGACCAGTTTCTTTAGTTGGCAAGGGCGGCAATTTTTGATGAACGTTTGGATATCGGTTTTCATGCCGTTCCATTGGTAGCGCTTTTTCATACGTTGGTATGTTTTGGAAATACCTTTATGGCCGCCAATCGCCGAGTTGTGATTTTCGGCAATAATATTTTCTCTTTCGTCCTCCGGTGGGACGGAGATTTCATTCCTACAAATAAATATTTTTACATTGGTTTCGCTTAAGACGCGCGTTAGCAATGAGTATACGATATCCCAAGGGACATTATCGATGTCGCCTCTGATTATCGAGATAGACGACAGCTCCGTTTCCCTGACGACGTCTAAAAGCGATCGAAATGATTCTTTTAGTATCTCTCTTTCCGTAGCTCCCGATTCGCGTTCTTCAATGACAAGCGATATAATTTGGCCATTTCCGTCGCAGTTTATTCTTGCCCTGGCTAGAGCTGCTCCTCTAATCATAGGCAAGGATTTACTTTCTCGGAGTATGTGAGCTCCGCGGTCGACTGGTACGCCTTGTTGTGTGACGAAGATAACAAGGTTATCTTTTCGCGTAGAGAAGTTATCTGGAATAGGTACCACTTGTGGTCCCATTCTAGTTCCTTGGACGAATGGTTCGTTTATGTTGTCGAAAATCGGGGCGTTGTCGCTAAGGTCGGAACTGTTGTCGTTCTCGGTCTCGCTTGTTTCACCCGATTCGTCATTAGCTTCGGTTTCGCTAGAAGATCGCGGGTTCGGCGGATCATCTATATTATCGTTTTCCGCTCGTTGCGGGGTTTCCTCGGTTTCTCGAGGCGCTTCTTCGGTTTTCTTTCTTTTAGCATTGAATAATGACTCTTCTGAGCTGGAGAGCTCTCGAGTCTGTTCGAGGGGTAGAATTTGTTCTATTTCGTTTAGCTAAAGAGTTAGATGGAATAGGGTTTCTGGAGAGTGCGTCGGCGTTATCGTTAATTTTACCTGGCTTATACACTACGTTATATTCGTATTCCGCGAGTTTAAGGCGCCATCGGATGAGTCGTGAGGTGGGATCTGTTACGGAGTGCATCCATACCAGCGGTCTGTGATCCGTGACTAGCGTGAACTCCGTCCATTGTAACGTGGTCGTCACGACGCGCGTCCGCCCCAGCCTAATCGCGGAAGCTTCTCCTTCCATCTGTCAACCGCGCGCTGCCGGGCCCTCGCCCTCTCCACTTCCGCCGCTCTTTGTGTCAGGGCCAGTCCCCGCTCGCGGAGGTCCCTCTTCTGATTGTACAGTTCTTTGTACACCTCCGCTAGCAGAGACCATGGTATCGACCCTGACACCACACACGCTGCTTCTACGGGGACGGTGCGATAGGCTCGGACAAGCCTGACAGCCAGCTGCCGCTGCAATTCATGCAGCGACTTTACGCTGGCGACTGTCAGGCTGCCCGACCACACCGGAGCCCCGTAGAGCGCAATGGACCCGACCACCCCCATGTAGAGGCGGCGGGTCCTCTCCTGGGCCCCCCGATGTTGGGCAGCAGTCGGCCAATACTGTTGACCGCCGCCCTAATTCGAGGGGCCAAGCGACGAAAGTGATCCTTCCAGTCCCAACGGCTATCAAATGTTAGTCCCAGATATTTCATCTGGGGCTTTACTTCCATTCGGACCCCTTCTACCGAGATATGGGACCAGGGTGGCCCTCCCCTTCGTTCCCCGGAGAAGAACATGATCTCTGTTTTTTGGAGGGCCACCCTTAGTCCCAATGCGCGAATCCGGCGAACGACGAGAGTCACCCCCGCGCGCGATCTGCGTGCGGCTTCGTCCCAATTATCCCCACGGGCCAGCACCAGCGTGTCATCGGCATAACACACCAGGTGCAGGCCCGCGAGGAGGGCGCCCCGCAGCACCCAGTTGTATCCAAGGTTCCACAGGATTGGTCCAAGGACCGAACCCTGCGGAACCCCACAGTATACTTCCCTTGTGTGCAGCTGTTTGTACCGTCCCCTGTATGTGATGCACCTATCACTAAGATAATAGTTCCCGATCACCTCCTGAATATAAAGAGGCACTTCGTGATAGCGAAGCGCCTCTCGTATATATCTCCAGGGCAACGTGTTGAAGGCGTTCGATATATCAAGGCTCGTCGCCAACAACACGTCGCCCCGGCGGACCGCCTCATCCGAGAAGGCCTTCACGCGCAGTACCGCATCTATCGTAGATCGACCTTCTCGGAATCCGTACTGACAGTCCGCCAGATCGGGCCCTACCCGCGACAGGTGCAGTCTGAGGCGGGCCGCAATAATACGCTCAAAGAGCTTGCCCGCCTCGTCCAACAAACAGATGGGACGGTACGCCGCGGGAGAGTCCGCGGGGCGCCCCTCTTTTCTTAGCAGAACGAGTCCCACCTCCTTCCATATGCGGGGAAAACGTCCCGTTTTGAGGCAGTTGTCAAACAACTGCCTCATCCGGCCTCCGAGAGCGCTCAGCGCGATGGGATCCCAGGCCTTTCCTGGGATCCCATCAGGCCCCGGGGCGGTATTTTTTGCCCGAAGCCTGCGGATTACCCAGGTGAGCTCCTCCCCCGTTATTTGCAAGTCCTCGGTCCAGTTAGTTTGGACCTCAGGACCTGCTGGTCCTTCCCCACTCTCCTCTCCGCTGTCACAGGGGAAGAGAGTGGAGACGACCTCCTCCAAGAATCGAGGGTGGAGACCCTCCGTGATCGGCGGACCCCCTGATCGCAGTTTCTTTCTAACGATCAGATAAGGGCGCCCCCACGGGTCCCTATCAAGGGTCTGCAGGAGCTCGTCCCATGCCTGAGCTTTCGCCTCCTTGATGGCTCGCTGAAGGGATTTCTTTGCAGTTTGATATCCCTCCAACAGCTCGGCCTCTGCTTCTTCATGGCGCCTGCGACGACAACGGGTGTACCTGCGCCTTGTCCGGATACATATGGCTCGGAGCCTCGCTATATCCGCGGACCACCAGTACACTCTCCTCCTTTTATTGTCGGCCTGGCACCGCGGCATGGCCGTATCACATATATCGGTCATGGCCGCTCGAAACCAGGCCGCCTCTTCATCCACGTCACAGGCACCAGGCGCGGGAGTTTCCTCCATCGCCTTTGCAATAGCGGCCACCCTCAAGGCGTCCCTGTCGAGATGCTTGAGCGCCCATCGGGGGGGCAGTGGTCTACCCCCGCCTGGAGAGCGCGGCTGACTGCCCAAGGAGGGGTCCGAGACCTCCATCCGTATGTATCTGTGATCAGAGAGGGTCTCAGACCCCCCCATCACACGCCAGCCGGTCACCATGCGCGCAGCTCTGGGAGATCCCCATGTCACATCGACAATTGATCCCCCGTTCTGCCGCACACAGGTGTGAGTCGATCCTTTGTTTAAGACTAAGAGATCGAGCTCCGTCCCCCATTCACCAAGGACATCGCCCCTTGCATTGGTCACGGGAGAACCCCACTCGCCAGATTTGGCATTGAGGTCCCCCATGACCAATAGCAAGCCGGGCAGGAAACGGTTAATCTTCGCCCCCACCCGTCCCAGATATGCCTCGAATTGGGCAAGGTCCCTGTTTGGCGAGAAGTAGACCCCCACCACGACGATCTCCCCCCATTTTGCGATCACATATCCCTCACCGCTCCCCTCAATGGAGAGCGGGAGGGAATTTGACCCCCTGTCCCCAATAATGGCGACGGAGCCCACTGTGTCCCCTAACCAATTTGTTCTTGGGAGGACCTGATATGGCTCCGCCACCACCGCCAAGTCAATATTCCACTCCGCCATGTGCTGCAATAATAGGTCCTGCGCCCTGGCGGAGTGATTAATATTTGTTTGGAGAAGGCGGCTATTGTGCAACATTTATGTTTGCACAGCCGCCTCCTCCTGGCAATTCTCCCTAGGGGCCACTTGGGCCGCATCCTTGGGGGGGAGGGGAGTTGTCTCTCCTTCTTCTTTCTCCTTCCCCTTATCTTTGCTTAACTCTTTTGAGTTTTTGACCCCCCCTTTCTTTCCGGCACGGGAATAGGAGCATCCCCCTCCCCCGTACCGGTGATCAGCCTTGCGCCCATTGTCACGGCAGAACGGGCAGCAAGGCCGGTCTGTGCAGCCGGCAGCTGTATGGCCGGGCTTTCCGCAGCGGTAACATAGTCCGCTGCGGTCCACCTCGGCCGTACACGTGGCCCTGGTGTGGCCCGCTCCCATGCATCTGTAGCACTGCAGTGGACGAGCCGCCAGGGCTTCTACTCTTGCCGTGATCCATCCTATTTGTATTGGACCCGAGCGCAGGATCTTGCTGGCTGCAAGAGCCGGGCATTGCACCCAGCAACTCCCCAGATCGCCCCTAGGGGATCTGGTGATTTTACCCACCTTGATGTTCCCCTCAGGACAGGCCCCCAGTTGAGGCCAAGGCCTCGACTATTCCCTCTGGGGATGCCGAGTCGTCTAGGCCAAAAACCCTGAGCTCGGCCATCTTTACGGGTACGGAGACCCTCACTCCTTTCGGCTCCAGAGCCGCCCTGAGGGTCTCCGCAAGTTTCTGCGCTTTGTCTGCGCTCCCCTCTCCTACTACTTCGTAGAGGATGCCGCCAGTAGCAGCCCTTCTCGGCTTGAGAGTGGGGATCCCGAAGTCCTTGAGACGAACATCTTTTTAGACCCCCGCTACAAGCTCCCCGAGTTGCCTATTAACAGGTTGCCCGGCGGAATCCGTCACCTCCATAGCGTCCCCCCCCTGAACGGCCATACTAATCAGTATAGCCGCTCTCTTGGGGGGGTGGACTTTGGTTTTCTTCTTCGCCTGAGGCTGAGGGGTATCCCCAGCCTTCAGGCGCACTGCTTCCTCTTTATTAGGAGTCCCCTTCTTCTTCTCGGCGTTGCCCCCTTTAGGCAAACTTCCTTTTGGGGGCTGCGCCTTTTCTACGGAAGGCTTATTGGCCTTCCTTTTGCTCCTCCTTGATTCCACTTTGGTGAAGCTGCCCTTTTCCACAGCTATCTTAGTCTGCTGCGGTGTGTCGGACTTCCTTAGTGGAGCTGCTGGGGCTTTGGAAGGCTACGCTGTCGCAGCGCCCTTAGCTTTTTTCCGCCCCTCTCGGGATGTGGAAGCTTTAGAGGGATTAGCCCTCTCGAGCATCTCCTCCCGGACCCTCCCCCCGGACTTCAACGCTGCTGCGTATGATGTCGGGGGGGCGGCCCCAGGCGGTTCCCTCTTTTTAGAGAAGGAATTCCCGAGCTCGGGGCGGAAGTCTTTATCCGCCGGAAGCCTCTCCTCGACCACCGCCAAACGGGCCGAGACCATCTCCATAATCCGTTTAGAGATGTTGGCCTCCATGGCGATGAAATTGGGATTTCCCCCCAGGGTGGTGATGGGGGGCTTACTACCTCCCTCCCCTATCCTCATAGCAGCTCCTTCTCCCTTTCGGGAAGACTGGGTGGAGATTTCCATGGGGGAGGGGGTACAGGCAAGGAAAGCCTCCCTTCGTTGAAGGGAAGCGATTTCTCCCCTCAGTACCTGGACCTCCCCTAAGATTTTTTCCATATTTTGCCTCGTTAAGGCTAGTTCTTCCTTAAGCCTGTTATTTTCTTCTAACAGCCTCCTAGACTCGCCGCTTTGTGTCCGGCGGCATAATTCCATCACTGCCGAGGTAAAAACCTCGGCAGTTTCCCTGAGAGTTTTACGAGAGGTACCCTTGTAGCCTTTCGTAAAAGTGGATATTTTCTTAATCGCCCCCACACTCTTCATTGTCTCTGCAACGATCTCTGTGGCAGTGAGATCCCTGAGCCCGCGTTGGTCCTCCATCCTCTCCTCAGAGGGGCATCCCAGAAGGACCTGCATGGAGCGGGTGCTACACCCCTCCAGCCAATTTTCTCTAAGCTCTCTATCCGCTTGGAGGTAGGTATCTTCTTCCTCCTCAGTACTCTGCGT
>NW_028141821.1:0-14590 GCF_030444845.1 Prenolepis imparis
AACAGTCGCGCAAGAAGGCAACATGGCTATATAGATACTTCTTGCGTATAAGATCTCGAGGTCTCTCGATAAGATCGGCGACGAAATGTAATTTCAATCGAGCCACAAATGTCGAATGCAGTACGATATTTTTCGAAATTTATTCTTCCATAAAATATTCTCAATGTCTATTGTATGTACTGTTTCTTAAATTTTTTCTAAAAAAATTATCCTTGATTCTTAAAAATATAAAATGTTAATTATCGAATGCTTTTCCATCTCGAGACAAGATCTACATGAAAAGCTGTCACTGAAGCTTGTAACAACTTTTTGAAAATTTCAAACGCAGCTAAGCCTTAAATCAAAATTTTGTCAAAGTCTACTTCAATAAATAGCAAGATAATGTTTTATCATTTATTTGTGCTTTTGAAGCTTCAACGTGAAACGTTTTCAACTCTTATATTAACTTCGAATATAAATGGCCATTATAATTACACAACTAAACGGTCTGTAAGCGCTGAACAAAAATTATTCAAACACGTTATGATTCTCACTATTGTACACATATCTGTAAACTTCTCTAGGTGGTTTAATCCCGTTAGCCCTGGTTCTGAAATTACCGGGGCGAGACCATAATTCTTGTTCGGTCTAGTGGCGTATACCTTTAACGTCGGCCCCACGAGGGTCAGAACCGGCATTGTTTCTGCTGGCGCAGTTTATCTGCATAGAACCACGTGTTATTGTTGTGTACTTTGCCCCGCAGACGTGCACCGCTCGTTCGTATCTCGTGATATAATAACCGGTAACGGCAATGCTTTAATCCGGGGAGCGACGTCGGGTACAAAAGGTGTGAGCTACGGAAATAAGCTGATTAGAAAGCCGCCCTCGTCTTCTCACCTCTTGAAACTATAACCCCTTCGCCCCCTTTCTTCGTTCTTGTTCCAATCCTATTCCTCTATCTTCCTCTCTATATCTCGGTTCTTCTTTGTACCTCTGTTTATCTCTATTCTTGCTTTCGCTTCTTCCCTCCTTTCGCAGCATCCGAACCGACGCATACAAACGGACGCACCAACCGTCCTCATCTCACTCCGATCCTCTCTTACAATTTCCCAGCGCTAGGATGGTTGGCAACGACAATATATCAAAGCATTATACCTGTCGGTTACGCCCGGTAGAGCGGGAATAAAGTAATTTATAAAGACGACCGGGAACACTTTCATGCCATCCGAGCGTCGCCGTCGACGCCCGACGCTTTTCTGCGGATTCATCGCCAGGCGCTCAGCACGCTGCCTGCATCTCTAACGAACTACACGCGACGTGGAGAGATTACGTTAGTCCTTCAATAGAGAGCCGCGACGAGATCCTTCTAATACGCATCAATTAAGCGAAAGTAATAGAACCTTCTGACAGTCGTGGAACGTGAATGTAAAGCATCTTTTTACGATCTTTGACAGATAAAACTGTACATCTCAATATATACAAGATGTGCCAGTTTCCTCGCGCTTCTTTTCATCTGTGAATCCTTTGATCCATTTGAATTCGATATTTATTATAAATATATCAAAGTGATAAATCTAAAAAATCAATTTAAATAAAATAAAGAATATAAATTAATTAGTTCTCTCTCTGTCAAGTTATTTTATTATTTGTCCATGAATTTTCTTTTAATTTTCTTTATTCAAAAATGGAGTTATTATTAATAATTTTTGTAGAAAAAAATATCATAATTTTAAAACTACAAGTGTGTATAACAAATGGAGGCGAATACTCTGCTGTTTTGCGCGCACAAAGAAAAAAATGTCATTTCGTAAATAAACTATGTAGAGGTAAATGTACACGCATTTTAAAATCCTACACGCTGGCTGAATGTACAACACCGGCTTGAAACAATACACGACATGAAAACATGCATGAACGCAAATATTTGCTTTCCATTTCATACGTTTTACTCCGAATATGCTGTTATTTTAAATTCTTTAAAGACAAGTTCTTTTGTCGCTCGTTACATGTTGTGACGGTTGGAATATAACTACAACCATTCGCGACATTGTAAGATTTTACACACATTTCAATAGAAAATATAAATATGATTTTGTAGCATTTAATTCAGTATTAAATCGATTAAGACCAATTAAACTTTCAATTTGTTTCGCGCACGTAATTGCTTCGATATAAAGAGAGGCAGTAAGATGTCGAAAACTATTTTCAAGATTAATTAAAGTTAACAAGCCTTCTGTTTCGCTAATCAAACGCTAATCAGTTTCGTCGAGAAACGATAGTGGCCTTTGCGAGCTGTTTTAGAACTTAATGCCTGAATACGAAATTTATCAAACTCGAAACTTCGAAGTCTGTATTCGCATGCAAACGCATCGCGAATGCATCCGACGCTTCTTATTACAACAACTAGGGAGACAATCCACTTAATCGCTGCATACAAACTGAATAATCCCCTTGATCTACTGAATACAAACCGCAAATGCTTGCCGCAATAAACTTATGTCGCGAATACGAAACTAGTACGTGTCTGCCTACTCTAATGTGTGACAAATCTCTTAGTTCTTATTTTTCCTACCTTCGTACCTTTATAATTTTATTTATTCCTACCTTGAGCATGACTTTTGACTGGTCAAGTATTTACGATCCCCGATGGACGGCAGCGAGCGTGCTTCATACTTTTCACTTCTCGCAAAAATCAACGCGGGAATCCTCAAAGGAGAAAGCCTTCTTCCAACAACGACGTCTACATCTGCGGCATAGAGGGGAACAGCTCTCGCTCTGATATGTCAGTCTGGATTTAAACTGGCAAAACTCCACTTTTTTTTATAATAAAAAGAACGCATTGCAAAGAGTTATCCATTAGAATCTGGATTTGTAGATTTAAAGTTTGCAACCTGATGTTGCAAACGTTTCATAAAATTTTTTTACAAAAATACCTTAGTTTTTTATAAAGCGCAGAATTTTTAGAAATCGATTTTTTATGAAAAGACTGAATTTACAAAAAATGTGCTATATATATAACAAATTTTTATCGATACGAAATAACGCACATATCAATATGCAAAAGAACAACAAAAGGATGGAATGAGATAAATCTTGAAAATCCATCTTTGTGGCACGCCATTATGTCAATTTTCTGCACAGTTATTGCCGCCCATAAAATTAAAAATTGAGCGCGGGATTAAGGTAGTAGATAAATCGCAGCTATTACATATGTGTAGCGTAAGCGCACAGCTGATTCATACATGTGACTCTGCGAATGAAGGAGCGCGAGTCACGCGAGTCACGACGACGAACAGTAGATAAGGTCAATCATATGTCTGGCATATACAGAGTCGCGCAATGTGACTGATTGTGAGCGACTTGACATCGCGATTTCAATATCGAAAGCAACATGCCATGTGCGAATTTGACTTCTGTGCGCTCGATATTAAAAAAGCTATAAAAATATACAATTTTTACGATAATCTTTCAATATATTGCTGCAAACTAAAGAAGAGTATATTATAATTTTCTCCGTTTTTGAAAAGCAATATATTAAACTCGTATCAAACGAAGAAGATTATACATTATAAACTTCTTCAATATCTGCAAATAAAAATCAAAACAACAGGAATATAAATTATAAATTTTTTTATAAAAATTATTTTGTAAAATTATAAAGAATTATAAAATTATTTTGTTATGATTCTTTCAGTTCTTGATGATAATAATTTTTTTGATGATGCTTAGAGTTAAATATATTTTGTCCAGTGCTTTAAATTTTTTGTTGATCTAAATGCATTTATATTCGGATTAAACTTGTGTAATAAAACTTAAATTGCAAAAATAATTAACATAATTAAACACTAAGAATATAAAGGCTCGATATATATCAAATATAAATCGGTAATAGATAGGCTATTCGAGCCATACGCGGATGTTGGTGCGTCGATTCCAACGAAAATTAATTTTTCGTTGGAATTAACTAATTGTGCACAGAGGGGATCTTTGGAATAAAAAATCTCGAATTGAGATTGTTCCGTAATAAAGTCTTGGCGGTGTACCAAGCAAAAATGTGTGCCCCGTGCACAATTAGTTAATTCCAACGAAAAATTAATTTTCGTTGGAATCGACGCACCGACATCCGCGTACGGCTCGAATAGCCTATCTATTACCGATTTAACATAATTAAATTAAACTGTTAAAATAATGAAAAGTAGTAATATATATATCGTTTAATTAATAATTAATTTAAAATTAAATAAACATAATATTTTGTATGAATTTATTTTGTGTTTATTTTGCGTTATGATATTTTGTAACAACAATGAATTGTATTTTTAATTAATTAATTATTTTAAAATGTCTATGACGTTCTTTACCAATCTTAAGGCCTGGAAATGCTTTATGCAATTTTAATAAGAGCAACTTTGGTTATTTTACATGTAGGAAAGCACACACGAGCGGAGGAAGACAGTAAGATTTTAATCTCTCGTTTTACGTGCAAAGATCGCGGAGAAGTGATGGGAGGATTAATCTCGGGAAGAAATTTACGCGGCGTGCGCGAGTTGCTTTTTAAATTCGCCATGCAATCGCGGTAACTCCGCGCCAGCACGTGATAAGGATAACGATGACGATAATCCCGCCAGCATCTTCGAGTATAAATATGTGTGTTTGTGTGTTTGCGTCTTGCGCGAGGGGAGTGATTTCATCCCTCTCGCCAATACATCGTCCGATATCGATTCCTTGACATCTCGAAGTTCGAAATCGGCGCATATTACATATATATGTCGCGACGTAACGCGATTCGACATGCGAATGCGAATGGCATAATGACGAGCAAATAAGTATGGTAATGTCGCGACAAACAAGTTTGTGGAGCGCGTCGCGACGTGCCATGCCATTCCGGCTCGTTTAGGGGAACTTAGCGAAATAATTACGTCGCTTCGTGCGTCGGCTTTGCGCGTGGCTGCCTCGCGAATTTGTCGCCGCGTACAACACGATAATTCCGTGAAACGCAGTTGGAAGTTGTTGAGAATTGGCGGTAGCACGTTCCGCCAAATTAAAATCATCGGGACTGACAATCACGCGGAACCTATTTCGCGTGTTGCAAATTTTATAATGCGGCTTCACGATGCGGCAGATTTAATAAACGGCAAATTGTCAAGGCTATAACCGTAAACCAATTTTCTCACGCATTATTATTTTCGTCTATTTAGAATTTATGCGTCTGTAGACACACACACATTCACCTTTGTTTCGAGTACGTATTGTATAGTATGACATGCTAAACGACTATCAAAATTTCTTGGGGATAACTCGGTAGATGCCTGAACTTGCAAAACTTCAAGCCAATCGTAAAACTTCTTTCTGCGAAGGATGTGCAAACAAGACATTTGCTTCGGATTGAAATCCCACAGGATCATCCAATCTAATAGTTTTCAGACACTTCAAGAGATTTAAAACTATTGCTGGTTTCTCTCGAAACATACTGTATGCATTTTAGCAATAAAACTTTCCTATCCTCTTCTCTTCAGAGACAATCAGGATAAAACATCGACGTACAAAAAAATTATCGGTATTGAAATTTCGATAGAAAATAAAGTAGAGACAATAATAAAATAAATTCAGAAAAGAGATTTCTTTATTGATAACGTGAAAATTACCTTGTAAAATGTTCTTTTATCATGTAATATATTGTAGTAATGTAGGTATTAGCAATATTAACTCTGATTTCTTAAATAAGTTTCACGAACAGATTCAGAATATATATCACGATGAAAATTTCATAAAAAGATTTTGCGAAGCAGAGAAAGACATTAGATTAAAGTCCAAGGATGTAATAAAATTTTCCAGTGGTATCTCGCGCGTCAAATCAGCGAGATCGTCGCGAACTTGCGCACCATTCTTAGATTCTTCAATAAGATTCTACAGGAATAAGGAATCAGGACGAACACTTTTTCGTTCGCGTGCGTGAATAAGGTGTCGTTTCTTCAAACTACTAAAATGAAGTAAATAACGTCACGTTGGAAAAGTCTCTTGGCCCGACGTCTCTGCGAAACTTAGCTTCCTCTCTTCTCTCGGGGTGTATTTCTTTTTTTTTTCTTCTTCCTTTCTCACTCTTTCGCGGTATTTTCCATCCGATTTCATTTCACGGGAAATACAATAACAGCGGGGCCGGCGATAAATCTGTAAATAGTTCGGCGTAGTTTACCGGCGCAGTTTCGCAGGGACGCGCGGGGATTCTCTGCAGTGAATCCGGGTCCTCTTTCTGGATCTGCCCACGGTGCCCCATCGATCCGGCGGGGCTCCGTGAAATTTATCGTCTCGCTCATTTTCTCTACTTTCCGTATTTTTCATTCCTTGTCGGTCCGTTTCTTCTCCACCATTCGTACGGAAATATAATAACGCTGCTCGGTACCCCTTACAACGAGGCTTTATCGTCGGTAAAGCCGGTTGTAAACGGACATATTAACCATTTATATCGGCAACATCGAGTGTCGGAGAGAAATGTCGTGCCATAAACGTCAGATCTAAACGCACTTTCAGTTTAGAGTAACAACATTGCTACTTATTTTTTACCGAGTGTATTATATGTATCGATGGTCCCTGGGAATACACCAGAAGTCGGATTCGCGCAAACGTAATTCTCGAACTATAACATTATGCATCGTCTATGTTGCTTTATCGCTTATCCTTAACGTCTAAATGCGACATTTGGTCGTGTGTCGCCGAGGACTGACAGAATTATACATCATATTATCTAGTTCCTGTTGTCACAATGGAAATGTCTGTTCTGTGACATATCACGAGATTTAGATAGCTAATGTCCCCGCATTGCATTATTTTGATTGCTACTTTACACATATATCTAACATTTAAAATGCATCATTTTTTTCAACATTATAGTCCACCTCGCAGAAAGCATATTAATTTGTTTCAGCGGACAGATATTATTATATATGAAAAAATTTTAAATAATGCGGGTAAAATAATGTTTGTTTTCATTCGAGAAGCTTTTAGAGTAAAACGCTTTAGAGAAATATAAAGTAATATATAAATATAAAGTATATATTTCAAGAGAAAATAAAAGAGATCAAAATAGATAGCTGATTAAATAGCTCGAACGCCCGGGCAATATGAATTTTGACATTCGACATTAATACTAGTCGGTGTGTGACACTATAACGATATAACACGACCAACAAATTGCAAACTGGTTAATCGGTTTAGTCGGTAACGTTTTCATTGCGCGGATTTGCAGCGAGTCAGACTCGATAGCGGAGACACTCGTGTACATAGACGAATCTGTAAATACTCGCGTGTTATGCAAATCGAGGTAGCTGCGCGTGCACTGGACTTCTACATACACACGAAAACACACATACTTTGACAGATACACACGCACACATTCACATACGATGTAGCGGTAGACGTTATAAGCCGAGACTGGAATAAGCATGTAAAGTAGATGCTGCGAACAGGTGACACGTTCGTCTCGTCCCGGTGACACGCTCGAATGTTCCGAGTGGATGGTGGAACATGAGATACATGGAAACGTGATGCGCTCGTTGATGGACTAAAATATGATCTATGCTCTAGCGCACTCCGTTTTTTTATCTCTCTCTTCTCCTCTCTGCCTTCATGCCCTTTTCATCATCATTCTCGCGGTCGATCAAAGCGAGAAAATGAAGTTAACGGCAAAGTTAGCAAGTGGATTACACGGCAATTTACAGCACTGATAGATTCAAAGCGAAAATATATTCTTTGATGTTAGATAAGTACCTTAAAACAGAGTCTGTAAAAAATTGTATTTTTTATATTTATTTTTTTCCATGTAAAATTATTATCTTAATTAAATGCGAGTTTTCTTTCTTTTTTTTTTTCTTTACGAACGAGAAACGGAAGAATTATAGCTAAAATACAGATTGAGAAACTTTAAGGTGTATGCGTCGGAGCGTTTGCTCACCGATCGTAATATTTTCTTATTCTTCTGGAGCTATTGCTGCAAGAAAAAGTAAACGGAACGTGACCGAATAAGTCTTTTCAAGTAATTGGCTTCCGTAACCATTCGCGAGACACGTAATTTGAAAGAAATATTCCTTCGACGATCTCCAGTTTTCTTTCGTTTCTTAAAGAAGGCTTGCTCTCTTTTTTCTCTCTCTCTTTCTTTCAGCTTTCAGCTTGAAGCCTTGAGCGTTGTGACTGCGCGGAGATTATCTTTTCCTTGATTATCATTTTCCTATGTTTCTCCATTGCATCGCCGAGTGCGAGTACTTAAAGCAAATGGTCAAAGGGGATAGTATTAATATTAAATGTTGATTAATCGTTTCGCGATTTGCGCCAGGGGAATTATTTAAAGGATCTGTTTTATCTTATTAAAGTGATTAAGAGATTCGTCGAATGCCATTCGAAGGATTCCGCGGAAGATGCGCGAGGTAAGATTTTCTATATTTCAGTTTTATAAAAAGCTTTTAAACTTTTCGGATTATTTAATAGGATGCAAAAGTCTCGAATCATCTTTTAGTTCAAGTTATCTCTCCGATAATTTTCCTCTCTCGAAACAACCTATACGAATAAGGAAGATAAGTTGTAGATAATTCTCCCTCTCTTTCTCTGCGAGTTATAAATGAGATGCTCTTGTAATAATCTGACTTGCAGTTTCAACATAGAATACAATCCGTACAATCACACTTTACAAGCACATAATTTTATAAAATATTTTTGTATTTCTTTAAATATATGTTACATAAACACATATAGGATATAAATACATATATTCAGACCACTGGCGGATCTTGAAGGGGGGGGGGGGGTTAAAACCCCCCCTTGCAAATTAAAAGAAACAGTTTTGCTGAATTTGTTTAAAAAATATAAATAAAGAAAAACAAACATTAAACAGCTATCGACGTCGTTGATCCTGGAATAAAAGCTAATCATGAAACCAAAAATATTAAATAAAATAATTTTGCAAACCCCCCCCCCCCATTATCGACATCAGGATCCGCTAGTGATTCAGACATATAAAAAAATAAGAGAAGAGAATATTTAAGATAGAGATTTAAGAAATAAAGTTATGTGTATATAAAACTAAATTCGAAGTACTGTAGATGTTTCTTGGCATGGAATACTTTTGATGAAAACGAATTGTAAACGGCCGTATCTAAACCCCGCTGTCGGGATTTGCAATTTATGTTGTGTTCTTTCACGCGGAAATGCGCCGTAATGAGACGCTGAAGAATTTATCACGAGAAACCCGTGAAAAGAGCGTCGGTGCATGAAATGCTCTTTTCATTTTGCGCCACGTACTCACCGGAATTGCCACTCTGTTTTTCAATGAAACCTGTCCGGCGCGCGCGCCGTGTTTGCTCCCGACATACACATACACATACACATACACATACACACACACACACACACACACTCGCAGCATACGTATATCCTTGTGCCTCACGATGTGTAATGGACTAAGAGTAACCCCGTGGAGGAAACACCAAGTCGGAAGAAATCTCTGGACTGTTTGCACGCATTATTGTTACTCCTCGACATTGTCTCCCCGAGACCGTCCTTCGTTTATTTTTGCCCGCGCAATTAAAGAAAAGGCGACGTTGCTCCTTGAAACGATTGCGAGAGAGGCATGACGGAAATTTCATCCCGACTGCTATTTGTTTAATTACAGAATTACAAAATTGTAGCGCGCGCGCTGCACATTACATGCTCCTCTTCCGGAAGAATATCTCGCGCGCTCGCCATCTTGCCGGAAAGGAGAAGAAAAAGTAATTCCATCGCGAGAGGAATATTGCAAGTTTCGACGCTCGTTACGTATTAACCTTTTTGCGACGCGATTTCCCGTTTTTCAAGGCAGCGAAGCAATAAACGGGACTCGACTGAGCATAATTAATATCCCGTCCGTCGGCCAAGGATCAGGAAGCGAACTTTCGAAAGCAATGAGGGTAACTGGAAGGGGCGACTCTCGGTTGCATTATTAATCGGCGTGTCTCAACGAGAACGAGCCACTGGGAAACGAATCGCGAGATACGCCAAGGATTAAAGAGTTGCTAATATCGCGTTAATTGCTTGCTGAACAAGTTGCAGCGAGCGCGAGGCTCGCCGGCAAAGAAGCCTGTGTCGGCGATAAGAAAGATAAGAAATTCATAGAACCGCTATCAAAGGCGCCATGCGATTTTCTGCTTGCAGTCGAATACGTCATATCTACCATAAGATACTTGATTGTCCAAAGAAATTCCCTCATCTTATCGTAAATGCAACCGAAAGAAAATGAACGGAAAACATCTCAGGTAGAAAATGTTTAATTAAACATTTTGTATAATATATATGTTGAGCAAAGATTAAAATTAAATTTTAATAGAATAATAAAATTTTCTTAACAAACCCAGCTATTGATTAAGTTTATTAAGATAATCTAACAATAAGATACTCTCAATTTAACACCTCAAATTTGACATGAATTTTTTTGTACATAGTATCAAGATGATAAAAAATAAGGATTACTATATTAAAAAGAAAAATATATCTAAATATATAAATATTGCCTTTAATTTTTATATAAAATCGCTACAAATTTTCTAAACAAATCGATAAATGTTTGATTGGATAATTAGCCTAGTACATCCCTCGTGTATACATATATTTTAAGCAAAATTAGTAATAGTCATAAATATTCTCTTACTACATTAATATAAAATTTTTGTATTTTCCATTAGATTTTCTTTTTCTTTGAGAGGATTATTGTACAATAAAAAGCATAACTATTCATTGACGTGTTTTCTTCCTACTTGCGCATCTTATGATTCGCTGGTAAATGTCGACAATTTGATGGCTTTTTGACAGCTAGATCAACGATCAAATATTACCGGGATATTCGCTGCAGGGACTGTGTGAACTCCAGTAAAGCCGGCTTACCAAAGTTTTTCACAATAGGGGAAAATGTCGCCTGGTCGACCGTATCGATTTCCATTCGACATTCGTTTCACAAAAAGCGAGAAATCCGCTACGGCGTACTTTTATTCGTATGATGCTGAAACTCGTTTAAAGAGAACCATTATGTGCCGACTTTTCCGCAAACATATGTCTTTTTGTCATAAGCGGAATTGAAAATTACACAAAAAATGCCGGATTTCGCAAAACGGGACGGTGTCTAACGTTGATTTTGCAATCCGGTTTTACGATTGGCTGTCCACATGAAATTGTTACTACTCATTCTGATGTTGAGAATATTAAAATATTTATGCATGCTATTTTATCAGTATTATTTGATAATTTTTATCACTCACATTTGCCAACAATTATTAAAAATTATATTTGCCAACAAAATAAAAATTATATTTGTAGCGCTACATAAGACAGAATCTGCTATCGAGTGCAAGAGAAACAGAAGACGACAGACATGGCAAAGAGCGCTCGCGAGATTGACGGCAATATTATGGCAGAATAAAGAATGTGTGTTCGATAAATAAAATATGTAAGCGACTGCTGTGTCCGATTGATCAGTTCCTATTGTAGCAAGTGTGCTACATATTTAATTTTATTAATAAAATAATAAAATAACTTGTAATTTCACATTTGGGGACTTCTTATTCAAATTTAATTCAGAATTATTAATAATTATAATCTAAATTGAAAAAAATAATTCTTTTTTATGCTTGTACATTCAAAAATAAGAAGAGGTAAAGAATCAGAGTTAAATTAAGTTATATATCAAAAATTATACGCTGGTAAAATCGTTCATCGATCAAATGTCATTAATATTAATATATCATTAATTATGAAAGTTAAAGGAATACTCTTATAAGCACTTTGTTGATTTTTCCCTGTTAGTAATAAATTCTTCTCTAAATTCTAGCTGACAGTATAAAGTCAAATGAGCAAATTACATTAAAGTTATAACAATGTTAATCTAAATTTTCCAAGTTTAGCGAGAAATTCGCTATACTATCTGGAATCTTCGTCGACATCTCAAATGAATCTTCGAAATCGCGTCTCAGCGTGTTTCAATAGAATTCCACGATAAACGATTAGGACGCAGTACTGTCGATCGTTGCATCGAAGACTTATCTCGCTTGTTAGACATAAATGGATATATCTCGTCTTCCTCTCTGGAGGGGCAAGACAAGATTCGATTGTATCCGGGGGCAAAATAAAAAGCGAGTCTTGTTTGGTCTCTTGCCCTTCTCTTCCCCGTCACGTCCCTGGTCTCTCTTTAACGAACTTTCTTACGTCCTCTCTGTTTGCGCGTGCTTATTTAATTTCTCAACGCTCGTCCAATCGCCGCGCTGCAGCCGCGTATAGGACTTGAAAGCAGGATGATGGCAAGGGGATGAAATGCCCGGAATCTCTCTCTCTCTTTCCCTCTCCCTCCCTCCCTCTCTCTTTCTCTTTCGATCTGACAGTAATTCAATTTCGTCGAACGTCGAGCAAAATACATTGTCTTCGGACGGTTACCTCGTCGACTATGGAAGTATTATATCTTGGGTCCTGAGAGCTTACCTTGTTTCCGTATCTGTCTCTTCCCTTGCTCAGTAATTCTCATCAATGGTTTCACGTACTTCTCGCTGATAAGCAGCGTTTCTGTCTCAAGAGGAGAACCACGATCTTTCTTTCCAAATTGCGTGTTGTGCCGAGCCGAAATTACGTATAAAAATGCAATTTGTATAGGCAAACGCAAGAATCAATTATTTATAAACTGGAAAATTCTAGTATACATATGTGTGTGTTTGCAATTATTAAGAACATTACATTTTTGTGCAAAAAAATGCAATTACACAAATCATTATTGTAATAGTGTTTAAATTTCAAAATAAATTCCCAATTATTTTATTCACGATTTCAATATTTTGCGCGTTCAATTTTATTCCATAAAATTTACTTGTAGAATAAGCTTTATACTGACGGTGTGATTTATTCTGATTCAAGAATGATTCTAGAATATCATCACGACACAAATATGAATAAGACCGCAAATATAGATAGGGTTTCCCTCGGTTCTTCTCCATTTTGGAGCGGATTACGCAAATACGTACGATTTCGTGGTAGAAACCGTAGAAAGAAGAAAAAAAGAAGGTATTGCAAGATACGCTATCTTCTGTATCCGATGGGATAGAATCTGCGAGAGCCGAGAATCGCACACAGATTGCATCAAATAATCCAATCTCAATCCATCACATGAAGTTAATCAGATTGCAGAGCGCAGATTGATATCTTAAAGACGTGCTTTTGGAATTCAACTCGATTCAAAACTGAAGATTTTTTATAATGCAAATTCGAATAAAGAATTCGTCGTATCACTTTCGATTTAATATTTACATACTGTGAAAAAAATTTATATATTGCATAAAAAGTAAATATATAATTAAGGATTTTATATATATCTATAAGATTTCTTACTCGCGCCACAATGGCCATGGATACGGACATTAGCCTGATCGTACGCCCGCTATGAGAACAGCTTCGTCAGCACCAGGAGGTGCTGCTCGATCGCGTCGTTGCACCGCTTACGGAAAAATTTTTCAGAATTATTTGAGGAGATATATATATGCAAAATTTACATATTTTATGAAATTTATTTATTCAGTGTATATAAATTTTATACACAAATTTTTTATTTGTATTTAATAATTCTACGTATATTGACATTTGAAATAAAATATTTATACTTATGTCAATTATCAAAAATAATTTTGTGTAATATAACAGTCAGATTCTTCAATTAAAAATTTTTCTAACTACATATTATCATAAGTGTTGTAAACTGTGTTACTGAAACTAGACATTAAATAGGCCCACCTCGAGAGGATATATCGCAGAATGTACTACTAGAAAAAAAAGCCATTTTGCCAAACTTTCAAGATATGAAGACATTTTCAGTGCTCATTCCCTCGAGATATCGGCTTCTTGCGCAACAATCCCTTCGCTCCCCCGGTTCCACGCGGAATTTGGCAAAGAAGGGAAATAAGAGGGGAGGAAGGGGCAAGAGGTTACTGCGGCCATTTGTCATCGTCAGCGTCGCGGCGCCGTGACACCCGACAGAGAACACTGCTAAACCAATTAAAACTATGTCGTCCTCGAGGAGTGGCAGATCTCTCGTCGAGGTACGAGAGCGGGAAAGATGGCGCGAATACAAGAGTGAGAAAGGTAGATGGGGGAGAATGAGAGAAGGGTGGAAAGTTCAACTCACGGGCGAAACGAGGGTTGAGGAAAGAGGAAACGGAAGCATAAACCAGTCCGCTCGAGCGTCGCGCATGAGGGTGGCACCCTTCGTCCGTCCGACGTCATTCTCTAAATTATGCTCGACCCGATAATTTATATTATCGAAAACTAGAACGCCGCATTACGGATCTCGTGCGGTGGCGCATCCGCTGGAATGTTTTCAATGCAAATTAACGGCAACGCGTGATTTGATTAAATCAATCAATCGATTGATAATACACGAAACTCTCATTAACTTTGTCCATGTTTGGAAGCCCCCCTTATATGCAGCCGCGTGAAAGATACATTCGTTATATCGAGCTTCATCCCCCGATTCCACGGCGCGGCATTTTTTTGACGCTCACCCCGTTAGCTTCGGCTCTTTCGTGAAGTCGCAAAAAGAGTACTCTGCGTTGATACCACTGCT
>NW_028141822.1:0-14562 GCF_030444845.1 Prenolepis imparis
AACCCTCATAAAAAAGTCGTAAAGATACCATCTACAAATATTGCACTCAGACAACTCCCCCTCTTTTGTCGAAACATCCCCCTCCACCCGCGTGACGTCAGCCCCCGCACCATCGAGATACCCCCGCCCCGCGTGACGTCATACCCCTCGCCCTGGAGAACCCCCCGCGTCCCGCACTCCCCTCGGAGGACCTGAGTTAGAATTGGCATAGTATATCTACTGTCATCGAGAGCTGTATTTTGCTTTCGCAGAGTTTATGCGGAAAAAATATGAGAAAATTTTTGTCGGAGTTATCGAACATCGATGAAACGAATTACCATATTTTTGGAAAATTCGCGGGTGAGTGTCCTAGCGTAGTGCTCGCGGTTTTATTCCGTCTAGGACATTTTGTCAATATTCGTGAACTTTTGTACATTGCCGGGGAAGTGATAGAAGCGCGACAATATTTTGGTGATAGCGAAGAAGATGTGGGAGGACATATAGAATTTCTTCTCTTGCATCATCAACGTTTTCTTCCGAGGAGCGTTGAAAATGGTAAGTTTTTTATTTTTTTCCATTATACAAGTAATTATAGAGCAAATTTAATTATAAAAATTAATAATTTTCTAGACATTGAGCAACGTAAAACTCATCTCGGGTTAATCGCTGAAGTTGATCAATTTCGTGCGCCTCCGCGAATAATAGAGAATCGTCGAGTAGATTTACGGTTATCACTGGTTCGTGATAGAAGACGTCGAGCGGATACTTCGCCCGAGACAGGACCCTCTCGTAAGTATTTAATATAAACTTAAACCTCGGTAGAAAGTAAAGTATCATATTCTTATTAAGAAATTTTTAAATATTGGATGTTTCAGGACGAGCGCGTATCATTTCGAATCCGAAGATCGAACATCCGGTTATTGATTTAACCGAGGATGAACCGAATAGTGAGGAAAATGTCACGGAAGAACCACGTGAGCAAACTCCTCGTGAAGTAAGTCCCTTCGACGAAGTTACTATTTTTCCACAACAACAAGAAAATGAGCAAGATGCAATTTCTTCTTCTGAGAATGAACGAGAAGAGGAAGAAGATGAAGAAGAAGAAGAAGATGAGGAGGAGGAAGAAGAAGAAGGAGATGAAGGGGGCGAGGAAGAAGAAGAAGAAGAAGATGAGGAGGAAGAAGAAGGAGAAGAAGGGGGCGAAGAAGAAGAAGAAGAAGAAGAGGAAGTTTAGAAGGGAGAGGAAGAAATAGGAGCGGAAGGTAATGACTTTACATAATTTAACTAATTATCTCTTTCTTGATTAAATTTTATTTTAATTAAATAAAATTTTATTAGAATTTTCTTACTCTCCAATTATTGATCCGCGTGTTTCGTACTCTCCGGTGTAACCATAAAGACTCATTGGAAAAAGAGAGGAAAAACAAAGGATAATAATGTGAGTCATTGCTAGAATTTTAACATCTCTTTATAAAACTCCAATACGAGAGAGTAAAACATTACTTTATTGAATTTTTATTTTAAATAAATCATTTTTTATCTTTTTCTCAGTGCAAATAGGTAGGGGACGGAGCGTGGAACAACGGCAAGAAGCCAACGAGGAATCTCTCAATCTCCCTGTCGTCAATCGTGAAAATTTGAGGAGGAGAAAGAAGAAGAAGACGACGAAGCAACACAGGAAGCAGAAGAAGAAATAGCTCGTCGGGTAAATTATAATTTTAGATATATTGTATTATTAGCGGAAAACGCGCGACGTTTTAGAAATTTCGGAATAGAGGGAAGAGAGACGACTTTTCATATACGACCGGTACCCGAGGGCGAGAACGTTTACGAGTGGCTAGAAAGCGCATTTCGCGAACTCCACACATACGCAATACAGTCGAGTGAAGTGGGCGATTACATAGGGCTTTCTTTTGACTCCGAGAATTTAATCCGTGATCCAGCCGGTATATCATTCCGACCTTCGTGCGATTTGACACATGAAAATATTTGGGGACTTGTAAGCTCGTTATCGCAGAGTTCCGGTGGGCTCGATATGACGCAAGATTTTAACATTCGCGTTTTTAGAGTCACACCCCCTGCGGGACGCGGACGAAATGTTAACGCATCTACCCGTGAAGTTATTGCTAAGCGTTCTATTTTAACAATTTCTAACACAGATAATTTATGTCTTCCTCATGCACTTGTAGCTGCGCAAATTTTCAACGAGCGTGGAAATTTACGCATGGGACATTTGCACGAAAAATGGAATGCAGTGAGAAGACAAAACTCCGTGTTACAACGAGAATTAGCGTTGCAACTAATGAGCGATGCCGATGTCGCGATTCCGGAGGAAGGCTGTGGAATTCCCGAAATCGAACGCTTTCAGCAATATCTCGCCGCGGATAATATCGCCATTGTAATATATAATGGCGATACTTTTGGTCGGGGTGGTAAACCGTTATACGACGGAGTCGAATTTCTAGCCAATCTTCATCGCGAAACGAACTCTCGCTTAAATATAATATACCATAATAATATTAAACATTATGATGTAATGTTAAATTTAAGAGCCGCCTCAGGGGGTAGAGATTACTGCGTTCCCTGTAACATAAGCTATCGCATCGATAGGGGTGGACATCGATGCTCTAATAAATGCCCTCGTTGTAATGCTGTTCCGTCGTGTGAGTTGACTAACGAGGAGCCTATTAGATGCGAAATTTGTAGACGTGAATTTTTTAACCGTGCATGCTTGGAGCGTCACCGCACTCAAAAATCGTACGATGGAAAATCGCGACGGAGTATTTGCGAAATTGTACAATTTTGCAACGGCTGCGGTTGCTTAATCCATAAAAATAAACGTCACGAATGCGGCGCGAGTTACTGTAACGTGTGTCGTTCTCTCCAACCTTTAAATCACCTTTGTTACATGCTTCCTATCCCTCCTGATAACGATTCCGACACTTCTGATACCGATCTTATCGATGATAATGGAGAGCTGCAACATTGCGGAAACGAGAGACCGAGTGAACGTACACGTGATAAAAGAAATCGCGTAGCATTTATATTTTACGATTTTGAGAAGCGACAGGATCAAACGCTCCAAGGTACTGACAGTGTAAAAATTCATGCCTACACTTTGTGTTGCACAACAAATTTGTGTGTCGTGTGCCGATATAAACGAAACGTCGGTGAGATGTCGATGGTGTGGAGTTCGCGAATATATATTTCGTCGTAACCCGGTGCAGGAATTCGTAGATTTCGCGACGCGCCCGTTGAAATATTTTAAGCGACTAATTTGTATCGCGCATAATGCCAAATCGTTTGATGCACAATTTATTTTGCAATATATCGTTGAAAATCGAACATCATTAGTATCTCAGGTAATTTTAAACGGTACAAAAATAGTTGTACTAACGGTAGGACATACGAAATTTATTGACAGTATTAATTACATGCCGATGCGTCTATCCGATTTACCTAAGGCCTTCGGTCTGACGGACACTTCGGGTAAAGGAATTTTTCCACATTTATTTAATACATCGATAATCAATCGTATGTCGGACCACTACCTGAAGTATACTATTATTCTACCGATTCCATAAGAACAAGAGAACGTGAAAAATTTCTCGCGTGGCATGCCGAGATGACCCGTGAGAACTATGTGTTCGATTTTCAAAGAGAAATATTACAATATTGTCGCAAAGATGTAGATATTCTTAGGCTAGCTTGTATGGCTTTTAGGAAGATTTTTCTTCTACGCGGAAAGGTGTGTCCCTTCGAAGAATGCACCACTATTGCCTCTACTTGCATGAGAGTTTTTAGAAAAAATTTTCTGCGCGATAGAGAGATAGGTATCATTCCTACAGGGGGTTATAGGAGTGTGAATATGCAATCGCGTAAGGTGCTACAATGGCTGCTGTGGATTGAGCGTGAACTCGGTCATCACATTATTCATGCAGGACGAAGCCGGGAATATCGTCTGCCCGATGGCACTCGCGTCGACGGTTATTACGAGTCAGTGGAAAACGCTACTACCATACATCACGTGTTCCAGTTTCACGGATATTACTGGCATGGGTGTCCGCGCTGTTTTCAAATTAATCGCGATAAATCGCTTTCGTCGGATCGCGTTGATACAATCGATTTACGATACGAACACACCATCGCAACGACGTTTCGTCTTCGAAGACGGAAATACAGGGTAACGGAGAAATGGGAGTGATTTTGATCGCGAAGTGCGGGAAAATGACGAAATGCGGGGATATTTACAACAACATCCAGCGGTAGAAAACGAACCGTTCGATCCTCGTCAGGCCTTCTACGGTGGACGCACGGGAAATACTGTAACCCGATATGAGATTACAGAGAGCGAGAAAATACAGTACGTGGATGTGTGTTCATTGTATCCGTATGTATTAAAAACAGGCGTCTTCCCGTTTGGACATCCAACAGTATACGTTGGCGAGGAATGCGTAACAATAATTGGAACGGCACCGGGGTATAATTTCGAGTCACTTGAAGGAATCATACGTTGTAAAATACTCCCTCCGCAAGATCTCTTTCATCCTGTATTACCGTATCGGGTACAGGGTAAATTGTTATTCGCGTTATGCCGCACTTGTAGCGAGACATTTTCGCACACCGAGTGCACTCATATTCCTTCCGAGCGCGAATTCGAGGGTACATGGATATCGTGCAAACTACAAAAAGCAATTGAAAAAGGATATTTTGTAACGGGGGTTAGCGAGATATGGCAGTACAATGTCACTCGGTACGATCCTTCTATGCGTCAAGGGGGTTTATTTACCGGTTATATATATACATTTTTACAGTTAAAACAGGAGGCTAGTGGATGGTCGAGCGAATGCGTGGATGAAGATGCTAAAGAGCGTTATCTTCGCGAGTACGAGGAGAGAGAAGGTATCGTTCTTGAAAAGCACAACATCGCACAAAACTCCGGTCTACGCTCGGTCGCAAAACTATGCTTAAATTCTTTCTGGGGAAAATTCGGGCAACGTTCGAATTTACCAAAGACGGAAATTGTTAACACGCAACAACGTTTGATTAATTTACTCGTGAGCCCTCAGTACGAAATAACTGATATATTACCGGTAAACGATGAAGTGATATATGTATCGACTCGATTACGCGAGGAGGCGATCCCACCATCGCATCTTACAAATGTTGTAATAGCAGCTTACACAACGGCTCAAGCGAGATTAAAATTGTATGAATACTTAGTAAAATTAGATAGGCGCGTTTTGTATTATGATACTGATTCTTGTATATATGTAAGCAGCGCTGATCCACACGAGTACGAACCACTCACGGGTAATTTTTTAGACGATATGACTAACGAACTTGAAAAGTATGGGCTCGCTAGTTATATAGAGTCGTTTGTGTCCGGCGGTCCAAAATTTTACGCGTATGTGGTTCGCTCATCAGATGGTCAGATGCACGAAGTTTGCAAAGTGAAGGGTATAACCTAAACTTTGAAAATTCTCGTTTAATTAATTTTAATAGTATTAGGGAATTATTAATACAAAGAGAGTGTGCAGCAGGAAAGAGAGTTAGGAGAAAACGAGGAAAAAGAAATAACTCCAGAAACGTCAATAAATCTGCGATTCAGAGCCATTCGGCGTACAGCGTTTCACGAAATAATAACTCGTGATGAAACAAAAATATGTGCGCCTGTGCTATTAAAACGTAGATTTATTAACAATCATTGTTCCCTCCGTTTGGATATTTAACTGTTTAAAAACGCAATATAATAATTCCACACGATCGCTTCTCTCTTCCACCTTCGCGCGTTTTTCGATTTATACAGCAAAATGTAGATATAATAAAATAGATAAGTAATTGTAAAATTGTCTTGTAAAAATAATATAAATTTTTGAAAAGTAAAGGATATATTATAGTGCAGAATAGAATAGAATATAAATTATGGATATATCTTAATTAGAAAAAATATTTGTAATAACAGAAAAATTTTAATTATATTTAATAAGTGAAAAATTGTAAAATAAAAAATGTGAAATAAAACTTTTTTAATTTTATTATTAGGATTTTAAACGTACAAAGTATTTTTTACAATGTAAGAAGATTAAATAAAATTTTTTCTTAAAATTTGTTTCATTAGAGATTATTTTATCCTTTTTCCTGAAAAACCTTCTTTCCCCGAAAAATTCTCTTAATATAAATTTTACTATTGTTAGATAAAATCGAGCAAAATAAATGTAACCAATAAGGAGAAAAGTAAATAAAATGTAAAATTAAAACATTTATGACTTTATAATTTATTTTTTAAACTAAGTAAATATTTTTCCGTGAAATAAAGTCTAATAATAAAAATACAAATATAAGTGATAGGGCCTTAAGAGCCGAACGCGGATGTTGATGCGTATTCCAACGAAATTTAATTTTTTCGCTGGACTTAAATTAATTGTGCATAGGGCACGAATTTTACTGCTTGGTATACTGCCAAGTCTTGTATGGAATAATCTCATACTTGAGATTTTTATTCTATACATCCCCTCTAACCCCCCTAAACCCCCCTAAAGAATTAAATGCGAGAGAAAAATATAGATCCGAAAATCGCTGAATCGGGAATCGAACCCGAGACCTTTCGCTTGCCGGGCGACTGCTCTTCCATCTGAGCTATTCAGATCCTTTCGATTCTATATTTTTCTCTGCTTTTTAAATAAATACTTTAACTAACGCCTTTTTCGGCCGGCGTAAATAAACAATAAGAATTACTATTAAGGCTCTTCCGTAATAAATACAAATATAAGTGATAGGGCCTTAAGAGCCGAACGCGGATGTTGATGCGTATTCCAACGAAATTTAATTTTTTCGCTGGACTTAAATTAATTGTGCATAGGGCACGAATTTTACTGCTTGGTATACTGCCAAGTCTTGTATGGAATAATCTCATACTTGAGATTTTTATTCTATACATCCCCTCTAACCCCCCTAAACCCCCCTAAAGAATTAAATTTCGTTGGAATACGCATCAACATCCGCGTTCGGCTCTTAAGGCCCTATCACTTATATTTGTATTTATTACGGAAGAGCCTTAATAGTAATTCTTATTGCTAATAATAAAAGTTTCACAAAAGTTCTTTTCATCAAAAAATTATTTACCTCTTCTCGAAAACCTACTTGACTAAAAAAAAAATATTTTTCTTTTAAAAAAAATTATGTTTTTAGTAAAAATCAAAGTACGAATTTTCTTCTCGCGAGATTCTCTCAGTCACGTACGTAGCCTATCATCGTTGTTAGCGCTGGAGATACACGCTGTCGCGAGCATTCTACGAATACGCTAATTAGCAGCGCACCGCGACACGCATTGGCTCGTCAGCTGGCACCGCGCATCGGCTTATCAGCTGGCACGATGCGCACGAGATCGCTAGCGCGAGCATGCGGCCGCCGCGGTGGGGCCTCTGCGGGACGCTAATAAGCTTATTTCCGACTCGAGATATATATTAAAAATATTCAATGCGCGTGCGTATTTTTATACGCGAGTTATTGATATTAAGTTACTTTTTACCTTTTTTATTTATGAACTCACGCGTAAAACCGAGTTCGTTTCGCGAAATGGACGTGCGCTGGAAATATCCCTGGACGTCGATCGTCTGCGGACCTACGGGATGCGGAAAAACGATTTTTGTAAAAACTTTTCTTCGATATTTATCCGCCATGTGCGAAGTTCGATTCGAGAGAATTTTATTTTATTACGCCGAATGGCAAGATGCGTATCAACGTCTGCAATGTGATACGAGTGAAAATAATGAAGAAGAAAAAAACAATGTACACAAGAGCAGCTATGATAATACTTTGCTAAAAATAAAGAAAAATACAATCGAATTTTACGAGGGGTTACCGCGACCGGAAGATTATTCCAACGATCCGCTATCTCAAAAATTAGTGATAATTGACGATCTTATGAGGGAATCGTCATCGTGTGACGCTATCGTCGATCTGTTTACCAAAGGAAGTCATCATAAGAATCTCAGCGTTATACTCATCTCGCAAAATCTTTTCCACCAAGGCCGCGGACAACGCGATATATCTCTCAACGCTAATTATATAGTAATTTTCAAAAATCCGCGCGATCGCGCTCAAATTCGTCATCTCGCTCGTCAAGTATATCCCGACGATCCAAAATTTCTAGAAGAAGCATACCACGACGCTACTTCGCGACCTCATGGGTACTTATTGCTCGATCTGAAACAATCGACTCCAGACGAATATCGATTTCGTACGTGTATCTTTCCCAACGATACGATGCATTACGTGTACGTTCCTCGTAGATCGATCAGTAGAACAGTAACGAAGGACGTATAAAAGGAGAGCGCTTGCACGCGAATCTTTTCAGTTGCACAATTTTAGCATAATGGTAACACGCGGGAAAAGACAACAAAAAAAGACGTCGACGACGTCAAAAAATTCACCCGACACGCGATAAAGATTGCCAGACGTTCCATCGGCGAGAGAAACGCCTGTCTTTTAAAAACTCTATGTTATCTCAAAAAAATCAAAGATCATCGTTCTTACGTTCTGCCGACAATAATCTCATTAAGTGCATTCAAGAGTGTATTTATAATACGCTTGAGGGTAACGTAGAGCTCAAGAATCACGAAAAGACGCGATTAGCCAAGCATAAATCTATTCTTCGGCGCATCGCTCTAAAACGCGACAACTGGAAAACTAAGAGAAATCTACTAGTACAGCGCGGTGGGTTTTTACTCTATCTTATCGCTCCTTTGCTCGGCGCTTTATTATTCCGGTTTATCGGTGAGTGAAAAAAAGCTTGCAAATATTACATCCGGGGTTCGAAAAGAATAAAACAGACCCGTTTGTTCGCTGTACGGAATAATGGAAAGAGCAAAAAAAATGGTGCTGATTTCTACGGAAAATCTCGAAAGAATGCGACAAATGCAGCATCAACAGCTACAACCGGAAATAACAAAAACTACAATAACCCTGGATAACTCGCCGAAGAAAAAAAATACGATATCTGACGGGGAAAACGATAATAATAATAACACCGTACGGACTCCAGGAACCCCCTTATCGCGATTCGACGCGGAAATGTGGCATATTCTTAACCTCGCGACTCCTCTAGATGAAGGCGAAAGATGGAAATTATATAAAGAAGTACTTCAGCGTTATCTTCACTTTGTTCGAGAAGCGAAAAAACGCTTACGTAATGACTCGCGCGAGGATACACATGGTAACGTCGACGACACAAGTAATGTTGACAGCGACGGAGGCGAAGGCGATCAAAATAAAGATATCGATTTGCCCGTTGATGACGACCTTATGGAAATACAATCTCATAGAAATACTTCAATCAGCAGTGATGGTAAAGTGATCTACGCAACAACTGTGTAAGCATACTTTAATTTGCGTCATCCCAAGACGCTCATATACTTTGTACAACTGACTATTTATATTAAATATATTGTGAAACCACAAACGGGAGTGAAATTCCCCCTGACGTTCCCGAGCTTCCTAGTTCTAATTCGGTAACGATCCCTTAACTATCCTGTGCTTCACAAGGGCATAACATAATTTGGTGGCAGCGGTGGGATCTACCGAAGGACCGTCTCATGATAAGGGGTGACAAATACTTCCGAAAATCAGTTGACAAAATCAATCACGAGAACTGTCACAGTTAGTGATAAAACAGTGAACGTACGTAAAGCCGAGAGCCATCGCCGTAAAAACGACGATCAACACCGTGGGACCACCATTGACGAGACAGCACCGCCAAGCTGCAGACCGCCACAGCATCCACGGAACCTGGGACCACCACACTAGCCGCTGACACGAAATACATCGAAAATGCGAGCTGTATTACTGCTGTAAGTGCGAAACTAAATTCTTGTATACTAGACGGGGAAGTAACCCCGCAAACGTAGCAAAAAAATTTAGCGAGATAACCTCATGTCGGCAAGACTCAGAAAACGCGTAACGTTCAGACCTCGGTTCTGGAGCAGGCCTGACCGCTCCCCGGCTCAACCCCGCGTCGTAGACCCCGCACCGGTAGTCGAACCGACAGACCGGAATATTCGTAGTAATTCGCGTTGGAATCTAGGCGCATACTATCCAAACCCCGACACCGAACAAACAGCAGAATACGTGCGACCACCTGACGCCGACAATACAAACGAGGAAGACCGACCCGCGAGCCGCGCATCTAGCAACGGAATTTCAGTAAGAAGAAATTATTCGCCGGTATCCGACGGTAGTATTATAAGCGCGTGCCACGAAAACGAAATGAGACGAAACTCACGCCCACGGAAGCGGAGCGGTCCCCACTGAAGACATAGACAGAGAAATCAATAGACTACGATCTATAATTAATGCCGCCGAGCATGATGCCGACGCCGGACGTCCTGTTTTCAGTCCAAAAAATGACCTACTTGTTGAACTCATACAAGGGCAACGCGAAATGCAGAACGAAATAGACCGATTACGCACCCAGATACGTGACCAGCCCACGAATAACCGAGAGACACAACAAACATCGAACCGACACCAATTAGAAAATGCGCGAGATACAGACCGTTACCTCGACACGACCTATACGTACGGAAGATCAGGAAATGACGTTAGGAACCGACGAAGTCTCCCTTCAAGGTATCTGGCCCTAAAGGAAGCACGCGCCATGATTCCCGAATTCAATGGGACGCCTCATAAACTCAAAAAATTCTTAAATGCATGTACTTACGCCATGAAAAAAATTAACCCCGAGGACGAAGAATCCTTAATTCAAGAGGTCTTATTCACAAAATTAGACGGAAAAGCCATGCAAGACTTTGAAACTCACGATATTCAAACATTCGAAGAATTAAAGGAACAATTAGAGTCATGCTATAAATCCAAACGCAGCACGACGAGCCTACAATTAGAGTTCAATTCACTAAAACAACAACCGAACGAAAGCACACAAGAATTCGGTCAACGCGTCGACCTATTAGCAATGAAACTATACGACTCAATAACTGAGAGAAAGGGCTACATCCCGGAAAATAAATGTGGGATACAGCAAACCATAAAGGAACAAGCACTCATAAATTTCCAAATAGGGTTACGCCATGACCTTAAAATCCTCGCACGGGCGCAACGATTTAAAACTCTACAAGAGGCAATAACCGGCGCCGGCGAAGACGAAAAACTCCTCGAGTCCCCTAGGGCCGCGGATAAGCAAACACACGAATCAAAGTATTCGCAGCACCCGCATGCATCGCGGATTCAATGTCACAAATGCGGAAAAAACGGACACTACGGACGCGACTGCCGCAGTAGCTTCAAGTTCGCGCTCCCATAACCTGAGAAACCATCGCAAGTAAACGCGATCATTAAGTACTGTAATAATTGCAAGAAATCCGGGCACAACCGCAACGAATGTTGGAAATTAAACGAACGACCTAAAATTAGCGGATATAAAAAACAAAACGAAGACCTAAAATCACACCCCAAATATACATGCGAGCAGCGCGAATCGTCAACGAAAACAGAGCACCGACTTCAATAGTGGCAGCGAAGACGAAAGCAAAGACAAGAAAAACCCGCCAAAAAGGGCGCTAGAATACCGCGTCGCACACATAAGAGGCGAACCAGGATTACCTACAGTAACACTACCCATACGCGAAGCAAAACAAGGGAGGGTAAAAATGATGTGCGACTCAGGAGCAACCACTTCATTAATAAAATTAAAGGAATTAAAAGATGATACTTTAATCCATGAAGACGATATTTCACTCACCGGAATAACGGGACACAAGGTACACACCATAGGAAAGCTACAATCAAGATAGGTGACCATAAAATAAAACACGCGTTCTACGTGGTAAAAGACGATATGCCCATCGAAAACGACCGAATCTTAGGATTCGACTTCCTACAAAAACATTCCACCGTCTGCGATTTCGAGAAAGCACAGTTAAGGCTAGGGAAAGGTATCTTAAACCTACGCGACGAAAATAAATAAAATAGGCATAGTTCAAGCAGCAGAAACCGCCCCCGGTATATACATCAGAAATGCGCTAGTAGAACCGATCGACTTCACTTGCCCGATCAGTATGATAAACACGACAGACGAGGAGGTCGAAATAGAAACACCAACAGTGACCATCGAAGAAATCGAACGAGACACTACAACCGGGATAAACGCAATAATTAGCGACAAATTAACCAAGCTAGAAGAACCACGGAAGAACCGCGTTTGCAAATTATTACGAACCGACCATCTAAACTCTAAACGATAAAGAACACAGGGCACTTTTAAATATCTGTGAAGAATACCAAGACATATTTCATGTAGAAGGGGAACCCTTAACGTGCACCACCACAATAGAGCACGAAATAAATACGCGTTGTAATACTTCACCCGTAAATATAAGACCATCAAGAGACACGGTAGTGTCTCGCGCCTAGTTTGGGCGAAGCCGACCCCTTAGAAGCGAGGCACCGTGTATCTTTACGCGAATCGAACAGTTGAGGTAATCATAGATTTCGGATGCTCAATAACGGCTGAAGCGATCGAGTTTTTACTAGTCTTCATCGAAAGATTGAGGTCGAATTAAATAAGGAAAGTGTCTTTATTTTTGCTCTACGTTCATTATAAATGAAGATATCACGATGCAAAGTTTCAATATGAAAAATTTCTTGTAAGAAACGTCCACGTCGTCATCGTTCGCAAGTCCCCAATGTGCGCATGCGCGATTCTTGTACAGTTCCAGCTTTTGGTACAGGGCGCTAGTGCTTCATAATGTTTACCACAGACAGATGTGTGCTTATAGGTTAAATGTTCCGGGATATATATATAACGTGTATGTAATATGTGACATGTGACATAGGTTAAGTGTGCGGTTAGCTCGTTTTTATTTATTATAAGAGAAGTCTAGCGAGAGGGTCATAATCGATAGAAGAAGAAGATGAGATTTATAAGAATCAAGTAATTATTTTATTTTATATTTCTTATAACAATATTAACAATTATATTCTTATGAAAAAATAATAGGATGGTTACGTAACAAGAAAATAGTTATTATTATATTATTATGAAAAAAATATAGTATATCACATATAAGTAGTATTGCATATCACATGTATGTAGTATATTGCATATCACATGTATCGTTACCATTTTATTTTACTATTTCTTTCATAATAATAACTACTTTCATGCTCTACGCTACCATCCTACTATTTCTTTTATAAGTACATAATTATTGATGTAAAATAAGGAAGCGAATAAAAGCTAATAATAATAAATAATGTAAAGATAATAGTGCTATAAATGATATGAGCTATAATAAAGAATTTATATACATTTTTATAGCACATAGCATTCATAACATTATTATCTTTACATTATTTATTATTATTAGCTTTTATTTGCTGAAAGAATTATTATGAAAGAAATATATTTCTTTCATAATAATTACTTTCTTGTTACGCTGCCATCCTACTATTTCTTTCATAAGTATATAATTGTTAATATAAAATAAAGAAATAGTATATTTTGTATATATGTACGTACTCTAATGATTTAAATATGTTTTACATTACAGGTACAGAATGAGGACATTGTATACTAGAGTTGCTCAAAAAGTAATGCCCTACATTATTTTTTCAGAGATATTTATTCAACAATTTATACACAATATACATGGTAATCTCAATCAACTTCTATTTCTTTATGCCAGTACGATACATTGTAACGATAGCAACCCCATCGTTCCCGGTCGACCACGGACCGGAAGGCTGCGCCCGGCGACCATCGGCCGAGCAGAACAGCAGGCGCTTAACGCCCGCGTTTACCGAGAAGGCGTTACCGGAATTATTAAAAGGGGACGTATTGCTCTGGTATCGTAACACGCGGGAGGACTGGGACTCCTGGGAGGATTTCGTTCGCGACTTCCGAACGCAGTACTTGCCGCGACGGTACCGGGCCACGCTCCGCCGGGAAATTATGGAGCGACGGCAAAAACGCGGCGAAAATTTTGCAAATTACGCCACGGTCATGATGACGCTTATGCGTCGTGCCGGCGGGTTTTCCCGAGCGGAGCAGCTGGAGCACATTTATGATAACATGAACCCCGAATGCAAAATGTACGTTCGAATCGATGACGTATGCGGTCTAGGCGAATTGCAGGAACGGACCGCGGAGTTCGAGGACATCGAACGTCAGCGCAACGACCTGCGCCAACCCGGTAAAGACGCGATCGGGAAACCGATGGTCGCGGCGACCTACAACCGCGACGATTGTTGCTGGCGTTGTAAGCAACGCGGACACACCTGCTTCGATTGTCGGCGACCCGCCAAAAAGTTCTGCTCCCAGTGCGGGCGCGACGGGGTGCTAACCAACCAGTGCCACCCATCCGCGACGGGAAACGGCAAGGGGGCCGAGGTCGCACGGACCGACACTCGACCCGATACCTCCGCAACGTAAAGTTTACGCCACGACCTCACGCAACCGTCCGCATCAATAACCGATTGTACACGGCCCTGCTCGATTCAGGATCCGAAATCTCGTTCCTCAACACCGCGACCGCCGACGCCGCCCGGACGTGGGGGACCAAGAAT
>NW_028141823.1:0-14527 GCF_030444845.1 Prenolepis imparis
AATAGTACATTGATTACAGAACCATTTGGTACCAAACAGACACCAGCGTACAAATTTTTTAACTTGATATACATAAAATAAGGTTGCGTCGCATGGGGTCAGCGGTAAAAAAGTATCGATTTCTAATATTTTAAGACGAGCCAAAAATTCATCGATTATACATTTTAATAGTACATTGATTACAGAATCTTTTGGTACCAAGCAGACAACAGCGTACAAACTTTTTCATTTGCTATACATAAATTAAGGATGCGTCGCATAGGGTCAGCGGTAAAAAAGTATCGATTTCTAATATTTTAAGACGAGCCAAAAATTCATCGATTATACATTTTAATAGTACATTGATTACAGAACCATTTGGTACCAAACAGACACCAGCGTACAAATTTTTTAACTTGATATACATAAAATAAGGATGCGTCGCATAGGGTCAGCGGTAAAAAAGTATCGATTTCTAATATTTTAAGACGAGCCAAAAATTCATCGATTATACATTTTAATAGTACATTGATTACAGAATCATTTGGTACCAAACAGACACCAGCGTACAAATTATTTAACTTGATATACATAAAATAAGGTTGCGTCGCATAGGGTCAGCGGTAAAAAAGTATGGATTTCTAATATTTTAAGACGAGCCAAAATTTCATCGATTATGCATTTTAATAGTACATTGATTACAGAACCATTTGGTACCAAACAGACACCAGCGTACAAATTTTTTAACTTGATATACATAAAATAAAGTTGCGTCGAATGGGGTCAGCGGTAAAAAAGTATCGATTTCTAATATTTTAAGACGAGCCAAAAATTCATCGATTATACATTTTAATAGTACATTGATTACAGAATCTGTTGATACCATGCAGACACCAGCGTACAAATTTCTTAACTTGATATACATAAAATAAAGTTGCTTCGAATGAGGTCAGCGGTAAAAAAGTATCGATTTCAAATATTGAAAGACGAGCCAAAAATTCATCGATTATACATTTTAATAGTACATTGATTACAGAACCATTTGGTACCAAACAGACACCAGCGTACAAATTTTTTAACTTGATATACATAAAATAAGGTTGCGTCGCATGGGGTCAGCGGTAAAAAAGTATGGATTTCTAATATTTTAAGACGAGCCAAAAATTCATCGATTATACATTTTAATAGTACATTGATTACAGAACCATTTGGTACCAAACAGACACCAGCGTACAAATTTTTTAACTTGATATACATAAAATAAGGTTGCGTCGCATGGGGTCAGCGGTAAAAAAGTATCGATTTCTAATATTTTAAGACGAGCCAAAAATTCATCGATTATACATTTTAATAGTACATTGATTACAGAATCTTTTGGTACCAAGCAGACAACAGCGTACAAACTTTTTCATTTGCTATACATAAATTAAGGATGCGTCGCATAGGGTCAGCGGTAAAAAAGTATCGATTTCTAATATTTTAAGACGAGCCAAAAATTCATCGATTATACATTTTAATAGTACATTGATTACAGAACCATTTGGTACCAAACAGACACCAGCGTACAAATTTTTTAACTTGATATACATAAAATAAGGATGCGTCGCATAGGGTCAGCGGTAAAAAAGTATCGATTTCTAATATTTTAAGACGAGCCAAAAATTCATCGATTATACATTTTAATAGTACATTGATTACAGAATCATTTGGTACCAAACAGACACCAGCGTACAAATTATTTAACTTGATATACATAAAATAAGGTTGCGTCGCATAGGGTCAGCGGTAAAAAAGTATGGATTTCTAATATTTTAAGACGAGCCAAAATTTCATCGATTATGCATTTTAATAGTACATTGATTACAGAACCATTTGGTACCAAACAGACACCAGCGTACAAATTTTTTAACTTGATATACATAAAATAAAGTTGCGTCGAATGGGGTCAGCGGTAAAAAAGTATCGATTTCTAATATTTTAAGACGAGCCAAAAATTCATCGATTATACATTTTAATAGTACATTGATTACAGAATCTTTTGATACCATGCAGACACCAGCGTACAAATTTTTTAACTTGATATACATAAAATAAGGTTGCGTCGCATAGGGTCAGCGGTAAAAAAGTATCGATTTCTAATATTTTAAGACGAGCCAAAAATTGATCGATTATACATTTTAATAGTACATTGATTACAGAATCTTTTGATACCATGCAGACACCAGCGTACAAATTTTTTAACTTGATATACATAAAATAAAGTTGCGTCGAATGGGGTCAGCGGTAAAAAAGTATCGATTTCTAATATTTTAAGACGAGCCAAAAATTCATCGATTATACATTTTAATAGTACATTGATTACAGAACCATTTGGTACCAAACAGACACCTGCGTACAAATTTTTTAACTTGATATACATAAAATAAGGTTGCGTCGCATGGGGTCAGCGGTAAAAAAGTATCGATTTCTAATATTTAAAGACGAGCCAAAAATTCATCCATTATACATTTTAATAGTACATTGATTACAGAATCTTTTGGTACCAAGCAGACAACAGCATACAAACTTTTTCATTTGCTATACATAAATTAAGGATGCGTCGCATAGGGTCAGCGGTAAAAAAGTATCGATTTCTAATATTTTAAGACGAGCCAAAAATTCATCGATTATACATTTTAATAGTACATTGATTACACAATTATTTGGTACCAAACAGACACCAGCGTACAAATTATTTAACTTGATATACATAAAATAAGGTTGCGTCGCATAGGGTCAGCGGTAAAAAAGTCGATTTCTAATATTTTAAGACGAGCCAAAAATTCATCGATTATACATTTTAATAGTACATTGATTACAGAATCTTTTGATACCATGCAGACACCAGCGTACAAATTTTTTAACTTGATATACATAAAATAAAGTTGCGTCGAATGGGGTCAGCGGTAAAAAAGTATCGATTTCAAATATTTAAAGACGAGCCAAAAATTCATCGATTATACATTTTAATAGTACATTGATTACACAATCATTTGGTACCAAACAGACACCAGCGTACAAATTATTTAACTTGATATACATAAAATAAGGTTGCGTCGCATAGGGTCAGCGGTAAAAAAGTATCGATTTCTAATATTTTAAGACGAGCCAAAAATTCATCGATTATACATTTTAATAGTACATTGATTACACAATCATTTGGTACCAAACAGACACCAGCGTACACATTTTTTAACTTGATATACATAAAATAAGGTTGCGTCGCATAGGGTCAACGGTAAAAAAGTATGGAATTCTAATATTTTAAGACGAGCCAAAAATTTATCGATTATACATTTTAATAGTACATTGATTACAGAACCATTTGGTACCAAACAGACACCAGCGTACAAATTTTTTAACTTGATATACATAAAATAAGGTTGCGTCGCATAGGATCAGCGGTAAAAAGTATCGATTTCCAATATTTTAAGACGAGCCAAAAATTCATCGATTATACATTTTAATAGTACATTGATTACAGAATCTTTTGGTACCAAACAGACACCAGCGTACAAATTTTTTAACTTGATATACATAAAATAAGGTTGCGTCGCATAGGGTCAGCGGTAAAAAAGTATGGATTTCTAATATTTTAAGACGAGCCAAAATTTCATCGATTATGCATTTTAATAGTACATTGATTACAGAACCATTTGGTACCAAACAGACACCAGCGTACAAATTTTTTAACTTGATATACATAAAATAAAGTTGCGTCGAATGGGGTCAGCGGTAAAAAAGTATCGATTTCTAATATTTTAAGACGAGCCAAAAATTCATCGATTATACATTTTAATAGTACATTGATTACAGAATCTTTTGATAGCATGCAGACACCAGCGTACAAATTTTTTAACTTGATATACATAAAATAAAGTTGCGTCGAATGGAGTCAGCGGTAAAAAAGTATCGATTTCTAATATTTTAAGACGAGCCAAAAATTCATCGATTATACATTTTAATAGTACATTGATTACACAATCATTTGGTACCAAACAGACACCAGCGTACAAATTATTTAACTTGATATACATAAAATAAGGTTGCGTCGCATAAGGTCAGCGGTAAAAAAGTATCGATTTCTAATATTTTAAGACGAGCCAAAAATTCATCGATTATACATTTTAATAGTACATTGATTACAGAATCTGTTGATACCATGCAGACACCAGCGTACAAATTTCTTAACTTGATATACATAAAATAAAGTTGCTTCGAATGAGGTCAGCGGTAAAAAAGTATCGATTTCAAATATTGAAAGACGAGCCAAAAATTCATCGATTATACATTTTAATAGTACATTGATTACAGAATCTTTTGATACCATGCAGACACCAGCGTACAAATTTTTTAACTTGATATACATAAAATAAGGTTGCGTCGCATAGGGTCAGCGGTAAAAAAGTATGGATTTCTAATATTTTAAGACGAGCCAAAAATTCATCGATTATACATTTTAATAGTACATTGATTACAGAACCATTTGGTACCAAACAGACACCAACGTACAAATTTTTTAACTTGATATACATAAAATAAGGTTGCGTCGCATGGGGTCAGCGGTAAAAAAGTATCGATTTCTAATATTTAAAGACGAGCCAAAAATTCATCCATTATACATTTTAATAGTACATTGATTACAGAATCTTTTGGTACCAAGCAGACAACAGCGTACAAACTTTTTCATTTGCTATACATAAATTAAGGATGCGTCGCATAGGGTCAGCGGTAAAAAAGTATCGATTTCTAATATTTTAAGACGAGCCAAAAATTCATCGATTATACATTTTAATAGTACATTGATTACAGAACCATTTGGTACCAAACAGACACCAGCGTACAAACTTTTTCATTTGCTATACATAAATTAAGGATGCGTCGCATAGGGTCAGCGGTAAAAAAGTATCGATTTCTAATATTTTAAGACGAGCCAAAAATTCATCGATTATACATTTTAATAGTACATTGATTACAGAACCATTTGGTACCAAACAGACACCAGCGTACAAATTTCTTAACTTGATATACATAAAATAAGGTTGCGTCGCATAGGGTCAGCGGTAAAAAAGTATCGATTTCTAATATTTTAAGACGAGCCAAAAATTCATCGATTATACATTTTAATAGTACATTGATTACAGAATCTTTTGATACCATGCAGACATCAGCGTACAAATTTTTTAACTTGATATACATAAAATAAAGTTGCGTCGAATGGGGTCAGCGGTAAAAAAGTATCGATTTCTAATATTTTAAGACGAGAAAAAAATTCATCGATTATACATTTTAATAGTACATTGATTACAGAATCTTTTGATACCATGCAGACACCAGCGTACAAATTTTTTAACTTGATATACATAAAATAAAGTTGCGTCGAATGGGGTCAGCGGTAAAAAAGTATCGATTTCTAATATTTTAAGACGAGCCAAAAATTCATCGATTATACATTTTAATAGTACATTGATTACAGAATCTTTTGATACCATGCAGACACCAGCGTACAAATTTTTTAACTTGATATACATAAAATAAAGTTGCGTCGAATGGGGTCAGCGGTAAAAAAGTATCGATTTCTAATATTTTAAGACGAGCCAAAAATTCATCGATTATACATTTTAATAGTACATTGATTACACAATCATTTGGTACCAAACAGACACCAGCGTACAAATTATTTAACTTGATATACAGAAAATAAGGTTGCGTCGCATAAGGTCAGCGGTAAAAAAGTATCGATTTCTAATATTTTAAGACGAGCCAAAAATTCATCGATTATACATTTTAATAGTACATTGATTACAGAATCTTTCGATACCATGCAGACACCAGCGTACAAATTTCTTAACTTGATATACATAAAATAAAGTTGCGTCGAATGGGGTCAGCGGTAAAAAAGTATCGATTTCTAATATTTTAAGACGAGCCAAAAATTCATCGATTATACATTTTAATAGTACATTGATTACACAATCATTTGGTACCAAACAGACACCAGCATACAAATTATTTAACTTGATATACATAAAATAAGGTTGCGTCGCATAAGGTCAGCGGTAAAAAAGTATCGATTTCTAATATTTTAAGACGAGCCAAAAATTCATCGATTATACATTTTAATAGTACATTGATTACAGAATCTGTTGATACCATGCAGACACCAGCGTACAAATTTCTTAACTTGATATACATAAAATAAAGTTGCTTCGAATGAGGTCAGCGGTAAAAAAGTATCGATTTCAAATATTGAAAGACGAGCCAAAAATTCATCGATTATACATTTTAATAGTACATTGATTACAGAATCTTTTGATACCATGCAGACACCAGCGTACAAATTTTTTAACTTGATATACATAAAATAAGGTTGCGTCGCATGGGGTCAGCGGTAAAAAAGTATCGATTTCTAATATTTTAAGACGAGCCAAAAATTCATCGATTATACATTTTAATAGTACATTGATTACAGAACCATTTGGTACCAAACAGACACCAGCGTACAAATTTTTTAACTTGATATACATAAAATAAGGTTGCGTCGCATGGGGTCAGCGGTAAAAAAGTATCGATTTCTAATATTTAAAGACGAGCCAAAAATTCATCCATTATACATTTTAATAGTACATTGATTACACAACCATTTGGTACCAAACAGACACCAGCGTACAAATTTTTTAACTTGATATACATAAAATAAGGTTGCGTCGCATAGGGTCAGCGGTAAAAAAGTATCGATTTCTAATATTTTAAGACGAGCCAAAAATTCATCGATTATACATTTTAATAGTACATTGATTACAGAACCATTTGGTACCAAACAGACACCAGCGTACAAATTTTTAAACTTGATATACATAAAATAAGGTTGCGTCGCATGGGGTCAGCGGTAAAAAAGTATCGATTTCAAATATTTAAAGACGAGCCAAAAATTCATCGATTATACATTTTAATAGTACATTGATTACAGAATCTTTTGATAGCATGCAGACACCAGCGTACAAATTTTTTAACTTGATATACATAAAATAAAGTTGCGTCGAATGGAGTCAGCGGTAAAAAAGTATCGATTTCAAATATTTAAAGACGAGCCAAAAATTCATCCATTATACATTTTAATAGTACATTGATTACAGAATCTTTTGATAGCATGCAGACACCAGCGTACAAATTTTTTAACTTGATATACATAAAATAAGGATGCGTCGCATAGGGTCAGCGGTAAAAAAGTATCGATTTCTAATATTTTAAGACGAGCCAAAAATTCATCGATTATACATTTTAATAGTACATTGATTACAGAATCTTTTGATACCATGCAGACACCAGCGTACAAATTTTTTAACTTGATATACATAAAATAAGTTTGCGTCGAATGGGGTCAGCGGTAAAAAAGTATCGATTTCTAATATTTCAAGACGAGCCAAAAATGCATCGATTATACATTTTAATAGTACATTGATTACAGAACCATTTGGTACCAAACAGACACCTGCATACAAATTTTTTAACTTGATATACATAAAATAAGGTTGCGTCGCATGGGGTCAGCGGTAAAAAAGTATCGATTTCTAATATTTAAAGACGAGCCAAAAATTCATCCATTATACATTTTAATAGTACATTGATTACAGAATCTTTTGATACCATGCAGACAACAGCATACAAACTTTTTCATTTGCTATACATAAATTAAGGATGCGTCGCATAGGGTCAGCGGTAAAAAAGTATCGATTTCAAATATTTAAAGACGAGCCAAAAATTCATCGATTATACATTTTAATAGTACATTGATTACAGAATCTTTTGATAGCATGCAGACACCAGCGTACAAATTTTTTAACTTGATATACATAAAATAAAGTTGCGTCGAATGGAGTCAGCGGTAAAAAAGTATCGATTTCTAATATTTTAAGACGAGCCAAAAATTCATCGATTATACATTTTAATAGTACATTGATTACAGAATCTTTTGATACCATACATAAAATAAAGTTGCGTCGAATGGGGTCAGCGGTAAAAAAGTATCGATTACAAATATTTAAAGACGAGCCAAAAATTCATCGATTATACATTTTAATAGTACATTGATTACAGAATCATTTGGTACCAAACAGACACCAGCGTACAAATTTTTTAACTTGATATACATAAAATAAGGTTGCGTCGCATAGGGTCAGCGGTAAAAAAGTATGGATTTCTAATATTTTAAGACGAGCCAAATTTTCATCGATTATACATTTTAATAGTACATTGATTACAGAACCATTTGGTATCAAACAGACACCAGCGTACAAATTTTTTAACTTGATATACATAAAATAAAGTTGCGTCGAATGGGGTCAGCGGTAAAAAAGTATCGATTTCTAATATTTTAAGACGAGCCAAAAATTCATCGATTATACATTTTAATAGTACATTGATTACAGAATCATTTGGTACCAAACAGACACCAGCGTACAAATTTTTTAACTTGATATACATAAAATAAGGTTGCGTCGCATAGGGTCAGCGGTAAAAAAGTATCGATTTCTAATATTTTAAGACGAGCCAAAAATTCATCGATTATACATTTTAATAGTACATTGATTACAGAATCATTTGGTACCAAACAGACACCAGCGTACAAATTTTTTAACTTGATATACATAAAATAAGGTTGCGTCGCATAGGGTCAGCGGTAAAAAAGTATGGATTTCTAATATTTTAAGACGAGCCAAAATTTCATCGATTATACATTTTAATAGTACATTGATTACAGAACCATTTGGTACCAAACAGACACCAGCGTACAAATTTTTTAACTTGATATACATAAAATAAGGTTGCGTCGAATGGGGTCAGCGGTAAAAAAGTATCGATTTCTAATATTTTAAGACGAGCCAAAAATTCATCGATTATACATTTTAATAGTACATTGATTACAGAATCATTTGGTACCAAACAGACACCAGCGTACAAATTTTTTAACTTGATATACATAAAATAAGGTTGCGTCGCATAGGGTCAGCGGTAAAAAAGTATGGATTTCTAATATTTTAAGACGAGCCAAAATTTCATCGATTATACATTTTAATAGTACATTGATTACAGAACCATTTGGTATCAAACAGACACCAGCGTACAAATTTTTTAACTTGATATACATAAAATAAAGTTGCGTCGAATGGGGTCAGCGATAAAAAAGTATCGATTACAAATATTTAAAGACGAGCCAAAAATTCATCGATTATACATTTTAATAGTACATTGATTACAGAATCATTTGGTACCAAACAGACACCAGCGTACAAATTTTTTAACTTGATATACATAAAATAAGGTTGCGTCGCATAGGGTCAGCGGTAAAAAAGTATCGATTTCTAATATTTTAAGACGAGCCAAAAATTCATCGATTATACATTTTAATAGTACATTGATTACAGAATCATTTGGTACCAAACAGACACCAGCGTACAAATTTTTTAACTTGATATACATAAAATAAGGTTGCGTCGCATAGGGTCAGCGGTAAAAAAGTATGGATTTCTAATATTTTAAGACGAGCCAAAATTTCATCGATTATACATTTTAATAGTACATTGATTACAGAACCATTTGGTACCAAACAGACACCAGCGTACAAATTTTTTAACTTGATATACATAAAATAAGGTTGCGTCGAATGGGGTCAGCGGTAAAAAAGTATCGATTTCTAATATTTTAAGACGAGCCAAAAATTCATCGATTATACATTTTAATAGTACATTGATTACAGAATCATTTGGTACCAAACAGACACCAGCGTACAAATTTTTTAACTTGATATACATAAAATAAGGTTGCGTCGCATAGGGTCAGCGGTAAAATAGTATGGATTTCTAATATTTTAAGACGAGCCAAAATTTCATCGATTATACATTTTAATAGTACATTGATTACAGAACCATTTGGTACCAAACAGACACCAGCGTACAAATTTTTTAACTTGATATACATAAAATAAAGTTGCGTCGAATGGGGTCAGCGGTAATAAAGTATCGATTTCTAATATTTTAAGACGAGCCAAAAATTCATCGATTATACATTTTAATAGTACATTGATTACAGAATCATTTGGTACCAAACAGACACCAGCGTACAAATTTTTTAACTTGATATACATAAAATAAGGTTGCGTCGCATAGGGTCAGCGGTAAAATAGTATCGATTTCTAATATTTTAAGACGAGCCAAAAATTCATCGATTATACATTTTAATAGTACATTGATTACAGAATCTTTTGGTACCAAGCAGACAACAGCATACAAACTTTTTCATTTGCTATACATAAATTAAGGATGCGTCGCATAGGGTCAGCGGTAAAAAAGTATCGATTTCTAATATTTTAAGACGAGCCAAAAATTCATCGATTATACATTTTAATAGTACATTGATTACAGAATCATTTAGTACCAAACAGACACCAGCGTACAAATTTTTTAACTTGATATACATAAAATAAGGTTGCGTCGCATAGGGTCAGCGGTAAAAAAGTATCGATTTCAAATATTTAAAGACGAGCCAAAAATTCATCGATTATACATTTTAATAGTACATTGATTACAGAATCTTTTGATAGCATGCAGACACCAGCGTACAAATTTTTTAACTTGATATACATAAAATAAAGTTTCGTCGAATGGAGTCAGCGGTAAAAAAGTATCGATTTCTAATATTTTAAGACGAGCCAAAAATTCATCGATTATACATTTTAATAGTACATTGATTACAGAATCATTTGGTACCAAACAGACACCAGCGTACAAATTTTTTAACTTGATATACATAAAATAAGGTTGCGTCGCATAGGGTCAGCGGTAAAAAAGTATCGATTTCTAATATTTTAAGACGAGCCAAAAATTCATCGATTATACATTTTAATAGTACATTGATTACAGAATCATTTGGTACCAAACAGACACCAGCGTACAAATTTTTTAACTTGATATACATAAAATAAGGTTGCGTCGCATAGGGTCAGCGGTAAAAAAGTATCGATTTCTAATATTTTAAGACGAGCCAAAAATTCATCGATTATACATTTTAATAGTACATTGATTACAGAATCATTTGGTACCAAACAGACACCAGCGTACAAATTTTTTAACTTGATATACATAAAATAAGGTTGCGTCGCATAGGGTCAGCGGTAAAAAAGTATCGATTACAAATATTTAAAGACGAGCCAAAAATTCATCGATTATACATTTTAATAGTACATTGATTACAGAATCATTTGGTACCAGACACCAGCGTACAAATTTTTTAACTTGATATACATAAAATAAGGTTGCGTCGCATAGGGTCAGCGGTAAAAAAGTATCGATTTCTAATATTTTAAGACGAGCCAAAAATTCATCGATTATACATTTTAATAGTACATTGATTACAGAATCATTTGGTACCAAACAGACACCAGCGTACAAATTTTTTAACTTGATATACATAAAATAAGGTTGCGTCGCATAGGGTCAGCGGTAAAAAAATATGGATTTCTAATATTTTAAGACGAGCCAAAATTTCATCGATTATACATTTTAATAGTACATTGATTACAGAACCATTTGGTACCAAACAGACATCAGCGTACAAATTTTTTAACTTGATATACATAAAATAAAGTTGCGTCGAATGGGGTCAGCGGTAAAAAAGTATCGATTTCTAATATTTTAAGACGAGCCAAAAATTCATCGATTATACATTTTAATAGTACATTGATTACAGAATCATTTGGTGCCAAACAGACACCAGCGTACAAATTTTTTAACTTGATATACATAAAATAAGGTTGCGTCGCATAGGGTCAGCGGTAAAAAAGTATGGATTTCTAATATTTTAAGACGAGCCAAAATTTCATCGATTATACATTTTAATAGTACATTGATTACAGAACCATTTGGTACCAAACAGACACCAGCGTACAAATTTTTTAACTTGATATACATAAAATAAGGTTGCGTCGAATGGGGTCAGCGGTAAAAAAGTATCGATTTCTAATATTTTAAGACGAGCCAAAAATTCATCGATTATACATTTTAATAGTACATTGATTACAGAATCATTTGGTACCAAACAGACACCAGCGTACAAATTTTTTAACTTGATATACATAAAATAAGGTTGCGTCGCATAGGGTCAGCGGTAAAATAGTATGGATTTCTAATATTTTAAGACGAGCCAAAATTTCATCGATTATACATTTTAATAGTACATTGATTACAGAACCATTTGGTACCAAACAGACACCAGCGTACAAATTTTTTAACTTGATATACATAAAATAAAGTTGCGTCGAATGGGGTCAGCGGTAATAAAGTATCGATTTCTAATATTTTAAGACGAGCCAAAAATTCATCGATTATACATTTTAATAGTACATTGATTACAGAATCATTTGGTACCAAACAGACACCAGCGTACAAATTTTTTAACTTGATATACATAAAATAAGGTTGCGTCGCATAGGGTCAGCGGTAAAATAGTATCGATTTCTAATATTTTAAGACGAGCCAAAAATTCATCGATTATACATTTTAATAGTACATTGATTACAGAATCTTTTGGTACCAAGCAGACAACAGCATACAAACTTTTTCATTTGCTATACATAAATTAAGGATGCGTCGCATAGGGTCAGCGGTAAAAAAGTATCGATTTCTAATATTTTAAGACGAGCCAAAAATTCATCGATTATACATTTTAATAGTACATTGATTACAGAATCATTTAGTACCAAACAGACACCAGCGTACAAATTTTTTAACTTGATATACATAAAATAAGGTTGCGTCGCATAGGGTCAGCGGTAAAAAAGTATCGATTTCAAATATTTAAAGACGAGCCAAAAATTCATCGATTATACATTTTAATAGTACATTGATTACAGAATCTTTTGATAGCATGCAGACACCAGCGTACAAATTTTTTAACTTGATATACATAAAATAAAGTTTCGTCGAATGGAGTCAGCGGTAAAAAAGTATCGATTTCTAATATTTTAAGACGAGCCAAAAATTCATCGATTATACATTTTAATAGTACATTGATTACAGAATCATTTGGTACCAAACAGACACCAGCGTACAAATTTTTTAACTTGATATACATAAAATAAGGTTGCGTCGCATAGGGTCAGCGGTAAAAAAGTATCGATTTCTAATATTTTAAGACGAGCCAAAAATTCATCGATTATACATTTTAATAGTACATTGATTACAGAATCATTTGGTACCAAACAGACACCAGCGTACAAATTTTTTAACTTGATATACATAAAATAAGGTTGCGTCGCATAGGGTCAGCGGTAAAAAAGTATCGATTTCTAATATTTTAAGACGAGCCAAAAATTCATCGATTATACATTTTAATAGTACATTGATTACAGAATCATTTGGTACCAAACAGACACCAGCGTACAAATTTTTTAACTTGATATACATAAAATAAGGTTGCGTCGCATAGGGTCAGCGGTAAAAAAGTATCGATTACAAATATTTAAAGACGAGCCAAAAATTCATCGATTATACATTTTAATAGTACATTGATTACAGAATCATTTGGTACCAGACACCAGCGTACAAATTTTTTAACTTGATATACATAAAATAAGGTTGCGTCGCATAGGGTCAGCGGTAAAAAAGTATCGATTTCTAATATTTTAAGACGAGCCAAAAATTCATCGATTATACATTTTAATAGTACATTGATTACAGAATCATTTGGTACCAAACAGACACCAGCGTACAAATTTTTTAACTTGATATACATAAAATAAGGTTGCGTCGCATAGGGTCAGCGGTAAAAAAATATGGATTTCTAATATTTTAAGACGAGCCAAAATTTCATCGATTATACATTTTAATAGTACATTGATTACAGAACCATTTGGTACCAAACAGACATCAGCGTACAAATTTTTTAACTTGATATACATAAAATAAAGTTGCGTCGAATGGGGTCAGCGGTAAAAAAGTATCGATTTCTAATATTTTAAGACGAGCCAAAAATTCATCGATTATACATTTTAATAGTACATTGATTACAGAATCATTTGGTACCAAACAGACACCAGCGTACAAATTTTTTAACTTGATATACATAAAATAAGGTTGCGTCGCATAGGGTCAGCGGTAAAAAAGTATCGATTTCTAATATTTTAAGACGAGCCAAAAATTCATCGATTATACATTTTAATAGTACATTGATTACAGAATCTTTTGATACCATGCAGACACCAGCGTACAAATTTTTTAACTTGATATACATAAAATAAAGTTGCGTCGAATGGGGTCAGCGATAAAAAAGTATCGATTACAAATATTTAAAGACGAGCCAAAAATTCATCGATTATACATTTTAATAGTACATTGATTACAGAATCATTTGGTACCAAACAGACACCAGCGTACAAATTTTTTAACTTGATATACATAAAATAAGGTTGCGTCGCATAGGGTCAGCGGTAAAAAAGTATGGATTTCCAATATTT
>NW_028141824.1:0-14464 GCF_030444845.1 Prenolepis imparis
AAGCAGTGGTATCAACGCAGAGTACTTATGCGGTTGCGCATTTTCCAGACGTTAAAAAAAAAAAAAAAAAGGTTAGGTTAGGTTAGGTTAGGTTCCCTCTCGTGGGATGCGGCCTTGCCGTGGCGAGAGGGCTCACCCCTTGCAAGAGGATAGTCTTGCAAGGGGTGCTAACTGACTCTCAAAGGACGACGGTCCATGTGCCAAACCCTCCTCCACGTGGTGAGAGTTGGAAACGTCGAGGTACCCCCTCGGCGGCTAACGGGTCACTGGCTTCGGGCAGAGCGCATATATCGCTATGTGTCTCTGGACACTGGCGTGATCGCTTGATATCCCTTCGAATGCTGCGGTCACAGCCGAAAACTGGGCGAATGCCCGGTCGATAGGCTGGGGGTAATTATCCTTAAGCCGTGGCAGGGGATGTCGGGTGATCGCAAAGGTGTCATCGCGGCGCATTAGGCGCAATCTCGAGGAAGCTTGTTCCTCGGGATGGCCGACCTGAGGAGGAAGGAAATATAGCTTGGCTTGTTTCCGAATCTGAGGGAGAACCGGCTCGGGTGCCTTGCTTGCGGGGTGCTCACGGAGAGGTGGCGGCTTGGTGGGAGGCGAGGCACGCCTCGACGAGCCTACTGGGAACAGCCATCCTCTCCGCTAGTAGGTTGCGCCTCCGGGGTCGGAGATGCTCGGGCAGGAGCGGCCTCACTGCGCGTCCTGGCTGACGGTGATGTACCGGTGGGCTTTGGCCGTGCCGGGGTGATCTGTTGGCTGGGATTCGCGGATCGCCTGAGGTCTGCACGCGTTACCCGCTCCGCATGGGGCTCGAAAGAGACCCAAGTAGAGTGGGTGATGAGGGTTGTGCTTCACCCTCCGGAAATACGGAAGCACACTTACATCGAGTCACTTATGTCGAGACACGGATGCCCACCGGGGCGCGGTGATGTCAAGTGAAGGGGGATCCCGGAGCCTGACATCGCCAGCAACAGGGGTCCGCCTCCCCCTCGTATAAAAACTCGGAGGCGGGGACACGGGTAGAGATGATGATGGTTCTCTGGGTCTTTACTCAGAGGGCAATGCATCATACAAACAGGGGTCCGCCTTTCCCCTCGTATAAAAACGCGAAGGCGGCCGGTGCTGGGATGTATTCGAAATGGAAACATCCTGGTTAAATGGCATGGTCTGACCGGTGGACGGGCACGTGCTCCTGCGATTTCGGTTGTTCCTTGTGTCGGGGTGGGTCCCTGGTGAGCCCCCTCACCCCATATGACACTTGGAGCGGCCCACCTCCCCTCTTCTGTCAGAGGCTAGGTGCCAAGAGGGGTTTCGCAGGAGAGGCGACTCCCTGCCAATACAGACGTCTGTCTAGTGGGGATCACTCGGTCCACTATAAACATTCGGCGAGTGACACGCGATCGGGGGGGGTGTCTGTCTAGCAGGTGTACAGGCTCCTCCCCCAAACGAGAGTCGGGCAGAGGGACATTTTGGGGTGGACGGTCTCTGCGGGGACCCGAAATCTATCGCACCCTCCTGGGTGGCACTCTCCCGTCGGTCGCCACCTTGTCGTGGTGGGAGGGCTCACCCAGTATACTGTCGTACTGGGTGCCAAGAGCGACCAGTACCAGGATTTCCTGGTACAAGGCCTTTCCTTGATTGGAAAGGCGGTATGCGTGTGTGTGTGGATGAATGAATGAGGGCAGGACGGGCTCTATAGGGTTGGTACCCAACCGTCCTATGGGTGGGATCCCCAGAGAATAAAGCCAACTTCTTTTACACTACTCATGATGGACACTAAGAACGAGACGATCATTACTGTCGCAGCGGGATCGGATACCGCAGCGGCCGGTGGGAGAGGCTGTATTGTCCCGGCAGCCTCCTCATCGTCATCGTACGTCGGGCCTCCACGGGAGTTGGAAGCGAGCTCCGGTGGTGAATTGGCTATCCGCTTCACCAAGGGTGGGCTTAAGGCCGTGCAAGTGCGGGGGAAGCCTAAGGCTAGTCCTAAGGCTGGCACCTCTCAGCCAACCGTACGGCTTACAAGAGTGGACCGAGGCGGAAAGATTTCCGCAAGCACCGCTCCCTTAACCAAAAGGGAGAGCGGAAGTAAAGCCACCACTGGGACGATGAGGCAGGCGCATGTCTCCCCGGACCCCCAGTGGGAACATTCCTCCTCCTCCTCCTCGTCTTCTGATGAGGAGGAGGACATGGATGTGGACGTGGAGGAGGTCCACAGCGATCAGAGGAAGGCTACGGAGGCGGTGGAGAGAGGCCGAGGTCGGCCCCCAACTACCCAAGAATATACTGGCATGACGGCGGCCCGCGCCGACCGCCTTGCCATATTAGAGAAGGAGGTCCGCCTGAAGGAGGCGCTCTACGTCCTTGACGCGAACGCCCCTCCAAAGCGCACCAGGGGAAGGGACAGCCTTCCCACCGAGGAGGAGATGAGAACTGTGCTCTCAACACAGAAAACATCGGAGATTTACGCGAAGGCTTGTCGGCATCTTATGGCTGTCGACAAGACCTCCGACGTTTCAAAGGGGCTGCAGTCGACCCTTAGCACGGCGCTAAGGAGAGCGGCGCGGGAGGTCCAGGTCGCGCTGGGCGTCCTGATGGAGAGAGCGCGCAGCGCCTCGGAGGAACCGGTCCCCTCCCAGGAGCTGAGCGCCCTGAAAGCGTACGTTCAGACGCTTAAGAGTGGTAAGGAGAAGGCGGATGCCGAGATCGATGATCTCAAGAGGTCACTCGCGGCAGCCAAAGCAGAGCTGGCCACTGCGAGGGCATCCGTCTCTCCGTCGCGCCGACCCCCTGCTCTGAAGCGGAAGCTCAGAAACAGGGACGTCGACATGGAGAAGGAGGAGGAGTCCGACCCGCCTGCACGGGATTCGGAGTGGTGCCCGAACATTCCGGCACCAAGCTCTGCTCTGAGAACAGTGGACAGGGGGACCTCCCCCTGCCCAACCGTAGTGGAGGACAACGCGGCCTCTAGTGGGCTTAGCCCACAAGAGGTTGAGGCTCTTCTGTGCAGGATCACAGAATTAAAGCAGGAAGTCGACAACACGCGGGCCGAGATGGCGGAAGTCCTGGACTCCTCCATCTCGGCAATGCAGAAATGTCGGGATGAGAATAGAGAGCTGCGTGGGCAACTAGAACTCCGGGGGAGGAATAAACCTCCATCAGCCGGGGTTCCGCGGGGGGTTAAAACTACGGGGGGTCCGTCGTCTTCTGGGAAGGGGGGGGGATCTTCTGGGGTGAGGGACTGTATTGGCTCGGGGGGGAACACGAACGAACTATGGTCGAAGGTCGTAGGAAGGAAGTCCGCGAGCGCTGATAAGCGCCTACCGCGGGCTTCCAAGGGGTCTGTGGCTCCGCTAGCCGGGGAGCAGACAGGAGTGGGTCAAGCGGCGAAGCCAGATAAGGGGCGCCGCAAAACATCGCGGAGGAAAAAGAAGAGGGGCCCGCGAGCGCCCGCAACCGCGGCCGTAACGGTCACGATTGCGGACAATGCGGGCAGTGGTCTGACCTATGCCCGGGTGATGGGCGAGGCGAGGGAGAAGATCTCCCTCCAAGACCTCGGCATCTCGGGGTCGAGGCTCAGGCCATCAATGATGGGGGGCCTTGTTATAGAGATCCCCGGAAAGGACCGCCTGTCCAAAGCTCGGCAGTTGGCCGAGCGGATGAAGGATGTGTTCAAGGAGAAGGAGGAGGTGAAGGTCACGCAGCCCCAGAAGACCGCGGAGCTTAGGGTCCGGGGTCTCGACGTGGCCTCCACCTCCAAAGATGTCTCCCTGGCTATCGCCGCGGAGACGGGGTGCCTGGAGGAGCACATTCGAGTGGGGGAGATCCGGCGCAGCTCGGACGTTGGCCCAGGCTCAGTCTGGGTCTGCTGCCCGATCTCGGTGGCCAGTAAGCTGGTCAGAGCAGGTAAGCTGCAAGTCGGGTGGAGCAGTGTCAGGGTGGAGACACTAAAGGCTCGACCCGTATTTTGTTTCCGGTGCCTCGGACACGGTCACGTCCGGGCCCGGTGCAAAGCGGCAGTGGACCGCAGCACCGCCTGTTACCGGTGCGGGGAGCTGGGCCACAGTGCCAAGGGGTGCACGGCGCAGCCCAAATGCCTGGCTTGCGCCGACCTGGGTTTGCCAGCCGCGCACCGATTGGGAGGCAAAGGGTGTAGACCCAGGCCTCCCTCGAGGCGGAAGGAGGACATGCCGCTCGCCGAGAGGGTAGCTACAGCTTCCTCGAAGCAAGCGTCGTTGACGAAGGCGAAAAAGCCCGGTACACTCGCGGCGAAGCGAGTCCCTGCCGGGCCACCAACAGCATCGTCCTCTGGCCGACAGAAACCGGCCAGTTGTAGGGAGGAAGAGGAGATGGAGACCGACACTTAGTCGGCCTCGCAGACCACCATCCTCAATTCGGAGGATGGAGTAAATCCCCCAGTCAAGGGGGGTTTACGGGGACTGCAGATCCACAAGTCGGGGGACTTGTGGGTCATTGCACGTAGTCCCCCGTGAGGAGGAGAGTGTGGCGCGACACCCACCTCTCCTCATGAGGAGTGAGACAAACGTCTCCCTCCTCGCGAGAAGGGCGCGAGTCAACGCGCAGCCTGAGATGCTCTCGGATGTCATGCTTTAGCGGTTCCCGAGAGCATCTCGCAAGGCCGAGTGTCGCCGTCTGGTTTTTAGTGGGTCGGGGGTCGCTTACACCCCTAGCCCCACATAACCCACCTTGCCTCCCCCGAGGCGGGTGGGTATGCGGTTGCGCATTTTCCAGACGTAAAAAAAAAAAAAAAAAAAAAAAAGGGGTGCTAACAGCATCCCGTACCCGAGTAACGTCGGGTACATCAACTCCCCGAGTCTGGGGAGTTTCCCCAGTCCTGGGGAGCCCTCCCTGTGGGAGGAGGGGGCCCACTTCCCCTATAGAGCTTCGGCTCGTATGTGGTAGAGGATGGCGACCTTGAATTCAAACGCCCGGTGGCATGGCACCGTTAGGATTGGGCATTGCACGGCGCTTTGGCGCTTGCCCTCCCGCCATGTATTTGCGGCCCGGGCCGCGGGGTTCTTGCGTCGTTTTCTCGGGGGGGATGTTTTCGGGGGTTTTCTCCCGGGGGTGTTCCCCCCGGGGTCTCGGGGTGGGGTCTCGTGCGGCTGGGGCCGCGGGGGTGGGTGACCATCCGTGACTACCCGAGGGGCTTTGCCCGGAGGGTTTACCCGAGGGGCATCGCCCGGAGGGAGTCATGGTGGTCGGTCGCCGGGGCCGCTCGGACGTATTCCGAGGCGGGGCCCGGCGACAAGTGCGGCCTCAGGGTGCTAGTTGGGGGTCTCCAGGCTGGGTAGCCTGGGTCCCCGTCCCAGCGTCCCTGGGGTCGGCCGCGCCCGGGCCATCGCCCGGAGGGTACCACGCGGGCCTGCCGCTGGGGCCGCTCGGACTTATTCCGAGGCGGGGCTTGGCGGCGAGAGTTTGTACTCCTGGCCGGTCGGGACCGTTTCCCGTTCCGAACCGGCCGGCCGGGAGAGGTGGGGTCCCTTCCACTGGATGTGATTACCGGTGGGGGGACGGCTGGTCGCCACGGCGGGCAAGGTGTGGACGGGGAGCGGCGTCCTCACCCCAACCGTCCGTGGGGCCCCCCGGGTGGCGCCACTTGCCGCGGTGCCCCCTCTGTCGGAGGAGGGGGACCCCTGAAAACCCACAGGAACGTTAAAATTCCTGTGGGCCGGTAAGGGGCTCGGAGTCCTGTGCCGGGGTGCGCGTATTCCCCCCGGCCAGAGGCATAAGCCGGCCCCCCGGGAGTCCCGGGGTTGTGGGGGGCGACTCCGTCGTGATTCCGGTCACGTTTCGGGTCACGCTTCGGGTCGTCTCCCCGGCCGGCGGGAGATTCGCCGGCCGGTCGAGCCGCGGCAAGGAGTGGGATACATTACAATGAGCATCAACAAATCTACAATCAAAATTGGGGAGAATGAGGAGGTGAGGGAGGATGCGCAAGAAGATGCGCAAGCAGTGAGCGACAGCCTTGCTCCTGCAAGAACGACGGTGCAGCAGGTTCTGCAAGATTGGTTGCCGGACGGTGAACCATGGGAGACATTGCCCGCCAACATAGTGGCGAAGGCCGGGAAAAAAACCGACGGGGAGGATGCCTCCCTGATTCGATCCTTGGTGAATCTTCAGCGAAGATTGAGTCAATCACCGGTCCATAATCAATCGGAACGGGATACACGCTCAGACACAGAGCCTATGGAAGAACCACAATCTTCTGTGGTTAATAACAACAATGGTGATGCGGTGACAATCGATGCACCGGAACAAAGTGTAATCGATGTCTTCCCTCAGCATTTTCTTCTGAGCAAGGGAGAGTTAGGTAACCTTAGTGTAAACAATCAGGTTACTGGATCTGAAGTTAGCTATAATCCATCGCAAGAGATGGAGTTTGAAATAGACAATGCCTCAGTGGCATCATCCTCAGCTCAAGTTCTGGGGAAAAGGAAGAAACCGGATCGGGATAGTGATACGGACGATCCGACTCCACAAATCAGGAGGAGTTCGAGAACGAGCAAAGTCCCATGCGTTGCCACGGACGAAGAAACTTCCAGTAAGAGGATCACGCGTGGTACAAATGCGATCACTCGGAGTACGCATATCAATGTGAATACGGACTCTGAACCGCAATCACAATCGTGTTCCGAGGCAGAGGGTAGAGGTGCCAGGAAACCTCCTAAGAAACCTGGAAGAAGGAAGAGGAGCGTTGATGAGCCGACAATTGAGCAGAGGCTCCGCCCACTCCCGCAAAACATTGAGGAATTGGGCATCACCCCCGTCTCACAGATAAGAGCGTCGGCCATTGAATGGCTCGATGACATTGAAACGATTAGGGTTAATAGTAGCTATCAGGGTTACCTGAGTGGCCAAATAAGAAAGAGAGTCAGTGTCATCAAGGAAATCTTAAGAGTCTTTGGTGAGAAAATTGAAGATTCCGGTGATCCTGGTTATTTAAGGAGACGGAACACAGAGTTAGCTGCGGAACTCGCCTTATCGAAAAGGGAGACCGCCAAGCTGAGACGGGACGTGCAAGATCTCCAAAAGATAGTAGGAGATCTAAAAAGGCTGTAGACGGAGGTCGATTTACTGAAAAATCAGAAAAAGCAACCTCCCCGATCGAGATCCCCAATAAGGGTTCTAAATCCAAATCTAAATCTAAGGAAAGAAAGGACATATCTGCAAGTCCTAGTGTAAATGTGGCTAATATGCAACTTACAGATGTGGTCATGAGACCCCCGTTAAAAGGTATCTCTGTGCCGATCCCAGCAGTTGAGAGGAGTACGCTGAAAGCGTATCAAGACGTTGATGCAGAACTATCACGCCGCATTGTAGAGTTAACCTCACAAAGAAAAGAGCTGAGGCAATCCCTTAAGGAACATGGTCAGAACTCCGCTCCAGGAGCTGTTCCTGCTCAAGTTGCACAAGTGGCTGCAGCGAACAGACCTAAGATAATTAGCAACGTTCAAGTTGTTGCCCCCAAGGGAAAAGTGACACAGACTTTACTCGAGACACAATCAAGTGATTCAATGGTTGTAAACAGTAAAAAGGACGAAGCCTGGCAACAGGTAGAGTCGAAAAAAGACAAGCGACAAAGAAGGAAGAAGGCTAAACAGGCTGTCTTGGATAGCCAAAAGTCCGGCACTGAAAAACCGAAAGGAGCCAATAGCGGTGAAGCTAAGAGGAGGAGACCTCCCAGAACAGCTGCAGTCGCAATAAGAGGAGTAGCAGATGGCTTCTCCTACGCTGCTGCCCTGAAAAAACTGAGAGAGGAAATTTCGCTCAGTGACCTACAGATAGACAAGCCATCCATAAGGCACTCGGCCAATGGTGGCATTGTGATCGAGGTACCTGGCAAAGATAAGGCTCTTAAGGCTGAGGCCTTAAAAGAGAAAGTTGCCGGCGTATTAGGTGAAACGGCAATAGTCACAAGACCCGTAGTCAAGGGTGAAGTTAGACTAATTGGAATAGACGACTCGGTCGTCACGGATGAAGTTGCGGACGTCATCGCTATTGCGGGAGAATGCAAATCCGAGGAGGTGAAAGTTGGCATAATAAGACCCATGTCCAATGGTTTGTTCACGGTCTGGGCTCAATGTCCCTTAGCGGCTGCGATTAAAGCAACCCAACAGGGAAAAATAAAGATTGGCTGGACAGTAGCCAGAATAGAACTTCTTAAAGCCAGACCGACCCAGTGCTACAAGTGCTGGGGACACGGACACCTGAGAGGAAAGTGCACCGCCACTGTGGATAGAAGCAAGACCTGTTTCAGATGTGGCGAGATGAACCATTCTGCACTGGCGTATCAGAACCCAGTCAGATGCATCCTCTGTGTAGAACAAGGGAAAGATCCCAACCACAGAGTGGGTTCAAACCAATGCAAGGCAGACTTTAAAACAAAGCCCGTTGCTGGTTTGGAAAAGAGACCGGATCGGAGGCCGGTAGCGATGGAGATCGAGGATGAAACGGAAAATCCTCCAATGTAATCTGGGCAGAGGCTGGCAAGCCCAGAATCTGCTGGATCAATACATGGCGGAGTTAAATGTCGCCATTTGCGCGGTATCTGAACCACGCAATATACCGGACAATATCTTCTGGTATGGAAGCTGCAACAAGTTAGCAGCCATACATTGGAGACCTGTGGGGGCTTTTCAAGCCTGCTCCTTAGTCTACAAAGCTCGGGATTTCGTCGTAGTGGAACACGGTGGCATCAACATTATATCGTGCTACATATCACCAAACAGCTCCAGGGAAGAATTCCTTGCGTTCCTTGATGAGCTGAGCGTGGCAATCAGAATTTTGAGTGGAAGGACCCTCATATGTGGGGACTTTAATGCAAAGTCCTCACATTGGGGGTCAAAGCGCACCGATCATCGAGGCGAGTTGGTTGACGAGTGGGCCGCGGAACATGATTTGCGACTAGTAAATTCAGGTACCCTTCCGACTTGCATCAGACCACAAGGATGGTCGATAATCGACCTCACATGGTCAACTGCGGATATCCGCAGTATCATTAGTGAATGGAAAGTTATGCGTGATATCGAATCTTTATCGGATCACGAATACATACAAATGTTGATCGGTCAAGATGACAAATGTTCGAGTATAAAGAACAAAGATCATAGAAGACTAATATACCCGAGGTGGAATGTTAAGAAACTGGACGAACACAAATTTCGAGCAGTTGTGTCCTGGAACTGTGCAAACGCCAGTGAACTGGATGCCGAAGAAACGGCCGAACAAATGGCTAAACGGATCGAGCAAGCTATCCATCAAGCCTGCGATGCAGGAGCAAACAGGATAAAGAAGCATCCATTGAAAGAGCAAACGTATTGGTGGAGCTCGGAAATCGAGAGATTTAGAAAGATCTCGATAATGAAAAGAAGAGCTTGGTCTAAAGCCAAGCAAAGAGGCAGACGCCCGGAAATGACAAAACAACTCAGAAATGAGTATATAGACGCCAGAAGGGTTCTGAAACATGAGATCGATAAGGCCAAATTTCAAGCTTGGCAAGAACTCATTCAGACGATTGAGGATGATCCCTGGGGGTTACCCTATAAAATCGTTCTGAAGAGATTAAGGAGGTCATCTCCAAGTCTCACCGAGACCTTAAATGAGGATATAGTTGAGACCCTTTTGGAGTCTCTATTTCCCAGTGGCAGAGAATCTAACCCAGCGGAGGCATGGATAGATTGGCGATGGAACGAGGAGGAAGAAGAGGTCAACCTCATAACTGGTCGGGAAGTTTTCGAAGTCATCAAGCGTAAAGCTGGTGGCAATACCGCGCCAGGACCTGACGGGATCAAGGCTAAAATCCTTGGGAAACTGCCAGGAGAAATGATCCTCGACATTGCCGAATGTTTCAATACATGTCTTAAGGAAGGCACTTTCCCCGTGCGATGGAAAAGAGCTATGCTGGTTCTAATACCCAAAGGCGGGGACAACTCAATCGAGGAAATGCCGAAAGTCCGCCCGATATGTCTCCTCGATGAACTGGGCAAGGTTTTTGAAAAGACCATTGTAGATCGGCTTAACAAATGGATGAAGGAAAACCCAAGGTTCCAGCTCTCGGAGGACCAATTTGGCTTCAGAGAGGAGAGGTCAACTTGCGACGCCCTTGCACAGGTTCAGACCGCAATAGAGGAAGCGATTCAGCAGGACGGTGTGGTAATTGCGATAAGCATCGACATTAGCAATGCGTTTAATTCACTCCCGTGGCCTGTTATTAGGAAGGCACTCGAACAGAAAGGCTTTCCCGAGTACTTACGAAGAGTCATTGACAGTTATTTACATCAGAGAACTGTCGAATATGTAGATAAACAGGGCGATATTATTACCAGGCCAATGACTGCCGGAGTACCTCAGGGATCGGTCCTCGGCCCGACCCTATGGAACATTGGGTACGACAGCGTGCTTCAGGACGGCTGTGAGTATGGGTGTCGGACCATTTGTTACGCGGACGACACTCTTATCCTGGCGACTGCCGACACGATTGCTACGGCCACAGCGAGGGCCAATACACAGACGGCTCTTATTCTTAACAGAATAAAAAGATTGGGTTTATCGGTCTCAGCTAGCAAAACCGAAGCGGTATTGTTTCATGGACGGAGGAAGCCAGATCAACATCCGAGCGTTGTTATCGGTGACGAACTAATCCCAACCGGAACGTCGATGAAGTATCTTGGAGTTATCTTGGACAACAGAATGATGTTCAAAGACCACTTTGAGTACGTAGAGACCAAAGTCTCCAAAGTAACTCGAGCATTAGGCAGGCTCATGCCCAACCTAAGGGGCCCCAGAGAAGCTAAAAGAAGACTCTACGCCAATGTTGTGATATCAATTGTGTTATATGCCGCGCCAATTTGGTGCGACGCCCTGACAACGGCGAGACGTAATCGCGAGAGGCTCGATCGGCTGATAAAAATCACCAATTTGAGGGTGATATCGGCATACCGGACAGTCTCTCTCGACGCGGCGTCAATCTTGGCGAGAATGCCACCGCTCCACCTGATGGCAGCAATGAGGAAACGAGTATATGCGAGGACGGTCGATCTGAGACGGCAAAATGACTGGTCTCCGAAGGCAGCAGAGGAGATCAGAGTTTCCGAGGCTCTGCTGACAAGGCGACAATGGGAGATTTATCTCCGAAGACCTATGATTGCTGGAATCCGCACCAGGGACGCCGTCCTGCCTAACTTCTCAGCTTGGTTAGACAGGAAACATGGGAGAATGGCCTTCCATCTGACCCAACTGATGACGGGACATGGTTGTTTTGCCTCCTATTTGTATAGAATAGGTAAAATGGGATCGCTAGTGTGTGAACACTGTGACGAGAACAAGGTGGACACAGCTGAACACACCTTACAGGAGTGCGTGAGGTGGAACGTGGATAGAGATGTCCTGAAGTCTGTTATTGGGAACGACTTGAAACTGGAAACGGTGGTGAAGGCTATCACCTTGGAGGAGACAGCCTGGAGAGCGCTGACTCAATTTGCTGAGTCAGTTATGCTCAATAAGGAAAATCGGGAAAGGGAGAGACAAGCGCGCGAGGCACTGATCCCACCCGAGTCCAGCGATGAAGAGGAGTCTGACACTTCCACAAGTGATTCGTCACAATAAGGAAGTGTCGAATAGTGATGATCTAATCTGTATATAGTTTAGGTGTAAATAAGAGAGGAAAGATCATGCGCGTATGTGTATATCGATATATATATGTATATACTAGAATAATCTACATAGGGATGGCTTAGTCTAGCTAATAGTTGGACTGGATTGGTTTAGCTCTAATTAGAACTAAGCATATAGGGATGTGCGCAATACTGCTTGGTATGTGTGCAATGTGTATATAGGTTTGCAGATATATGTAAATACGTTATGTATATATATGTATTATTGGGAGCTATACTCTATGTACCGTATAGCTATGTATTTAACTTAGCTCTGAGTGTGTATGAGTGTAGTGTATGTGTGTGTGTATGTATAACGAGGATATGTGTATGCATATGTGTATGTAAATATGTGTGTGTATATATGTATTTTAAGGAGATTACCGTGAGGAGGGTTTCGCAGTGAAACGCGAAGCTGGGTTGGGTCTGGGAACGTAATGCCGACAGCAGTTCTCCTGGGCCCAACATTGACCAGGAAGGAGGAATGCCTTCCGGTCACGGGCAGGGGTTTAGTGGGTAGGGCCGACCGTGGCTTGTTGTCCCTCGTGGGGGATTGGGGATTAACCCCGATCGACCACTTGAGACGTGGAGCCGCGACCGGAGGAGTCCCACATAACCCATGGGGCCGGCCCCATGGGTATCCGTAATGGATTCCCCTGCCCAGCGCCGTATCGCTAAATTAAAAAAAAAAAAAAAAAAAAAAAAAGGTTAGGTTAGGTTAGGTTAGGTTAGGTTAGGTTCTCTCCCGTCCCCTCTCGTCTCTCTATCAGGACCCGTCGCTGTTGAACTCTTATGGCACAACGAGTACGGTCCGTTATGACAATCCCCTCCATTTGTAGCCCGCGTGTACACCTATAAACTTCGGCGTACATGCGGGCTAACAAGTCTGCAGGGGGTACTCCAGAGAGCACCCCCACTGCTACACCGCTTACTGTACGGTAGCCCCGACAGATTCTACACGCCACCCGCCTCTGGACTCTGAGGATCGAGTCCCTCAGTTTGCGGGTGGCGCACACCTTCTCCGCCCATACCGGGGCCCCGTACAGCAGCATTGAATGGACCGTACTCGCGTATAATCGACGAACACTCCCACCCGGTCCCCCGAGGTTTGGAAGTAGACGACATAGCGCCATCGCTGTTTTTTCCACCCTCGGGGTCAATTGGCGGAAGTGCTCGCCAAAAGTCCAACGGCTGTCCAGGTGGAGACCCAGGTACTTGATATGGGTCCCCACCTTTATGGGGGTGCCTTCCACCACGAGAGAGAACCTAACCTAACCTTTTTTTTTTTTTTTTTTTTTCGTGTGGAAATGCGCGACCGCATACCCTCACACCTCGGGGGAGGTGAGAGGGTTATGTGGGGCTGGGATCAACGCCCACCGGGACTCAAATGCGTCCCGGGGACTCCCCCGACCCACTAAAACCACACGGTGGCCCTCTGAGCGCTTGTGCAGCGGCCCCGGGAATCGCTTTCGCATACGCCGGAGTCGCTGCACGCTGAGCTTGCGCTCCAAACCTTGATAAAAGGACCGGGTTTTACCCCGGTCCTGGAAGGAAGAGAATGGGGCCACCCATTCTCTTCCCCCTCGTGAGAGCCCGCGTGCAGTGGATCTCCGAAGCCCCCGCTCCAAAGATCCTGCGAGCCCTCCGCCCCCCCGTGTCACGGCTCCCTCCGCCCCCGGAGGGGGTTAGGATTCGGCCGTGACACGGGGGGGGCACCTCTCGGAAGACCCCCTCGAGAGAGGGAGTATCCCTAAGCGGGAGGGAGGGGCCCGTGAACCTCGTCCCGTGGGGCGAGGATCGTGTCCCCTCCATTCCGCCTCTCTTTTGGTTTTCTTCCGGGGATCGGGCTCCCTCCGCCCCCAGAGGGGGTTGGGATTCGGCCACGGTCCCCGAGAGAACCTCCTCGCGAGGGGAAGAGCCGTCCCCCTAGAGGAACGACTCTCCCCCCCCTCCGAGGCGGGATCTGGGGAACACTGTTCTCCCGATCCCGCCTTCTTCGCACAACTCCTTCCCGCTATCCTCTCGCCGCGGCTGCGGCGAATCTCCTTCTCCGGACGCCAGCCCTCTTGCGACGCATCGGGTCGGCGTCCGGGTCTTCCTCTCTCTCCCTTTCCGCCACCTCCTTCCGCGTTAGGACGTCCTCGTAGAAGGAGGCGACGGCGCTCCACTTTTCTTTGCTCTCCAGCATGGCCTTGACCATGCTGGAGAGCTGCAAATCTCCCCCTATTGCATCGGTCAGGGCACGGCGCTGTTCCGCCCATGCTGGGCAGAATTCCACTGTGTGTTGCGCCGTGTCCCTGACCTCCGTACAGTGGTGGCACTTCGTCGTTGGCTCCCTCCGCGCCTTACTCACGAAGCACCCGTGCCCGGTGAGCACCTGCACAACCCTATAAGAGAGTCCGAAATCTCTCGACAGCCAATCCGATAGAACCGGCTGAATTGCTTGGACAGCGCGCAGACCGGCCCTCGGTCGGAGTAGTTCCTCCGACCATCGTTCCACTGCGCGCTGTCTTGCCCTTTGCCGGGCCACTTCTGCCGCTTTCGGTGTCAGGGCCAGGCCCCGCTGGCGAAGGTCCCTCCTCTGCTCGTACAGTTCCTTGTACACCTCCGCCAGCAGGGTCCAGGGTATCGACCCCGACACCAGGCATGCCGCTTCCACGGGGACCGTGCGATAACCGCGGACGATTCTGATGGCCAGCCTTCGCTGCAGACCTAGCAGCAGTCTTTGACTGGGTACCATCAGGTCGCCCGCCCACACAGGTGCCCCGTAGAGCGCCATGGAT
>NW_028141825.1:0-14449 GCF_030444845.1 Prenolepis imparis
ACACCGGCGCGCCATCATGGTCTGAATGAATAGATCCTGGGCGCGCCGGGCGTGATTAAGGTTGGCCTGAAGAAGGGGTATCGACATGACTCTATGTGTCGCCGGCCTCCTCCATGACCACCTCCATCATTTGATTTGCCTCCTTAGGCTCATCATTCCCATCTTTCTTAGGTTGTTCCTTCCTCTCCGCAGATACTTCTTTTGCAGTGACAGCGGCAGCAGCAGTCATTCCTTTGCTTCCACTGCGCGTGGTTCTGCGGGTCTTCTGCGTTCCTTCTCTTGAGGTTGTTCCACCTTCTGCACTCCTTCCAGCCGGGGTTTTCTTTGGTAACCCTGCCTTCTCCTTCTCTGGTTTGCCCCTTTGTTTAGGAGGGGTGCAGATCCTGCTCCCCATCCTGTGTCCCGCAGGTCTGCCTGCTGCGCGCACAACACGCACTTGGAAGGGTTTTGGCAATCTTGGGCTTTGTGCCCCTCTTCCCCACAATTGTAACAGGTATTTCTCCTGTCCCTGTCATTCTCGTATTGCGCCTGCACATGGCCCATGCCCATGCATTTGTAGCACTGCACAGGCCGCTCTTCTAGAAGTTCCACGGTGGCCATTATCCAGCCAATCTGGATTCTGGCCACCGCTAGTATCTTCTTCGCAGAGGCAAGCGGGCACTTTACCCAGACGGTGCCTAGGGCTCTGGCGGCAAAGCGCATTTTCCCAACTCTTACATCGTCTGGGCTGCACTCTCCCACCTCCGCTAGCTTCCTTCTTATCTCTTCATCTGTTGTGGCCCTATCAAGGCCACGAACACGTAGTTCAGCCGTTTTAACCGGCCTTCCTACTCTGACGCCTTCAACGTCCTTTAGGACTTCGCGGAGTTTATTCGCAAACTCATCTGCTTTGGTCCCACGATCCTTCCCCTTGACCTCATAGACCATTGCACCCGTGATCCCTATGTGCGCCTTAACGCTGGGGATGCCAAGGTCCTTAATATTGATCTTATCCCTTGCCTTGCCGATCACCTCACCATAACTTCCAGGGGGACATGTGAGAGTGATCGCGGCAGTTCTGAGAGCCCTCTTGTTCCCTATGCCCTCCTTTTTTGCGGGCTTCGGTCTCTCCATCGCCTTACCCTCCTCTTTTTGAGGAGGGAGTGAGGATGCGGCCCTTTTTCCCGGTCCGGATGTCGGTGTTTGTTGTTGGTTCCGTTTTCTTGTGGCTTCCTTCTCCCGTCTGCCTACAACCTTGCTCCAGAAAATTTCCTGGGTTTCGGTTTGTTGGGGAGGGAGTGGAGCCTTCTCCGGGCCGGGCATTGGGATGGAGGGGGGATTCTTCCTCTTCAAGAGAAAGTCCTCTCTCGGACGTTGAGGCTTCGGTTCCTCCTTCGCCTCTGTCTTCTTCTTCTTCCCCTTCTTCTTTTTCTTCCTCTCCTTGTCACCAACCGTCGTTGCCCGAGGATCAACGCCACCTTGCACAGCAGGCGTCCGCTCGGGACAGCTGGCCGGTACCACCGGCCGCAGAGGCGTGGAGGTATTTGAAAATGAAGAAAGTTTTCTTTCCAGCGGGAGGGATTTACTATCCCCTCTCTTGAGGTTCTCCATAAAAGCCCCTCTCTCCTCGAGTAATGCCTGGATCCTTTGTGACAGGTCATCATATACTACTTTATCCTCCTCTTTGCTTATTCCAGGAGGATACTCCCCTAGCGCCTTGGTTGTTCCTTTGATGGGGGGGTCTCATTGGCTGCGATGAAGGCAAGGGAGTCGCCTCCATCTCCACCTCCATCGGGGCGTCAGTGCTCTGTTGGGGTTGCGCAGCTTCCCCCAGCTTTTCCAACTCGTCTGGCGGGTGCGTGTCTATTGCGGGAGGTTGGATGCTTCCATCCTCTATACTTTTACGCATTATCCGCGCTCTTTTGGCTTCATTATGAAGCCTGGTGTTCTCCGCCTTAAGGGCCCGGACTTGCTTCCTCAGTGCCTCCGTCGAGCCCTCTTCCTCTCCGATATCTTTTGCATAGATTCTCCCACAGATGGTAGTGATGGCAGCCTCTAAATAGGCCGCCTCCTTAATCTGTGCCTGAATCTTCCCTTGCAATCCCTTCTTGGACTAGCAGAGCGCCTCCATTAACGCCCGTGTCTGGTTCAGACTCTCGGCCGCTATTTCTGCGTTTGGAGCAACTCTCAGATCGTCCGCACATTCTAACATCAGGTCCTTCATTCGCAGGAATTGTTTAGATTCTTGAGGGTTTCTCTAAGGAACCTTGGTGCTCGCGATGGCTCTCTCATACTCCTCTTCCATTTTGGCTCTCTCTTCCCTTTCTTGTTTAACCAGCCTGAATGCGCCGGTGGTCTCGGGCCTTCCTCTCTTCCTTTTCCTGGGAGGAGGTATGAATTCCTCTTCATCTGAGTCAAAGTGTTCCGTGTCCTCCACGTCCACAAATGGCTCCTCCGCGTCCACAGGTGGTTTCACCGACATTACAGGCCCTTTGGATGGACCAGCCACTGCCCGATCATTCGGCGGTAGGGTCCTCAGTACTGGCTTCCTCACTGCGATTTTATGATCGATCTGATCGATCTTTTTGATCCTCAGTACTGGAACCTGCACCTTGCAAATGCTCGACCCACTCGTCGTTTCACTCCGACTCTCACTGTTCGAAACCTTTTTTTTTTTTTTGATTCGTAGTGGAAATCCTCATGGATACCCCCCGCCTCCGGGTAGAGGACGGGTGGTTATGTGGGATTCCTTGCCCCCCTTGGCCGATCCACGAAATTTTTCCAAGAATTTAATCTCTTTTGCGCGGGATGGGACCTGTGCGATCTCTGGACGGAGGAAATGAGAGCGGGTTAATCAATTAATTAAACGCGAGTTCATAATAAAATTAAGTTTTATTTATATAAATAAAAACGGTGAAGAGACGGATACATAAGTAACAATTAACTCGCGCGCGGGATTTAATCTATAAAAAGGTGTGTGTGTGTGTGTGTTTCGCGGGTGTTACATAAGTACGGAGGTCGTCAATCGGGACATAAAGGGGGGAGAGTTTATTGTCTAAATATATTATGGTCCCGATTGGTTATTACAATAATTTTTCATTTTAATAGTTAGGTAACAAATAATAATAATGTATACATGTGTGCGTATGTGTCATGGGAGTTCCCGAATCTGGATGGTGGAGGGAGGATAGGATCTTAATAAGACTTGCGCTGGGACGGCCAAGGGATATCTACGCTCAGGAACGCCTTGGTATGCCAAGGGATAATCTCTTCAGGATTTACGTCGATTAGATGTTGACGCAGGGCCTCATGTTCTACTGGTCCCGGACCGATTGTAAAGGTTCCTTCCGGGACTTCCCTTATCCCCGGGAATTGATTAATTAACCAAGCTCTGAATTGGTCGTAAGTGAGCTCGGCGTGCGATTCTAGTTCTTCCGAACCGTCGTCGCTGAGATTTATCGCCTCAAAATCTTCCGGTAGTTCCCGGTTTTCGGAGGGCGTTGGGGAAGAGGGAGGTGAGTCCCCAAGGGTAATAATGGAGGGAACCGGGGACGGAGATCGAGGTGAATCTGGGCGTGCGGGAGAGAGGGGAGGTGGAGGAGAAAGGTTCCGCTGAGATTCGGCAGGTGATTCAGGTGAATCAGCGAGAAGGAAGGGAGGAGTTCGCTCCTGTTCGGTGGGTTCGAAGGGAGAGGGAGAGGGAATTCGCGGGGTTCCTGCGTATTCGGGGGATGAAATCGGAGAGTAATGAGGTGGGTCGCGGTTAGGTGTATTACAATTTTTTTCTTTGGCGTAACTATTAATAGCGTTAATGTGTTCTCTAGTTAATATTTCGAGTTTTTCGCGGAGTAATTTATGGTCGTCGGTTGTAGAAAATAAGTCCGCCGTAGCCCGAGCCAACTCTCGCCTTAGACGACGATTGCGACGATTTCGGGACCGCTTTATGACCCGTTGGGAATGGCGCATAGTCTCCACTAACAACAGCGATATAAGAGAGCTGTTCTTCGAGAAAGAGTCCTTGAATTCAATATTTATTTAAGAAGTGAAATTTTAATATTTATTCCGAAGAAATTTGCATCTTTGCAATTTTGTTTAGGGTGAGGGAACTTTGCGAGGGCTCTCACTGCAGTTATGCAGGAAACCCGACGGATACAAGGGAAGGTCGCGACTCTCGCTGCAGCTATACAGTTTGTGGCATAAGCGACAGCGTTTCGTGTTGCGACACGCCTTCAAAAAATGAGGTCCGAGGCAGTTGTAGCAGAGATTCTTGGACTTTATGATTTCTCGGTGTTGATCTGGTGTTTTCTCGATATATTTTGAACATGCGGAGAGATAATGTCCTGAAGCGCACAACGCACATTTTAATTCCGCTGTCGCAGCGGTGTAAGTTCTGGCGTTGTTTGAAGATCGAGCAGACGTCGAGTTCGATGGTTGATTCCTCGGCAACGATCTTTCTAGAGCCTCGAAAGTATATATCCGGATAAGAAATGCTTCAAGGTCGGCGAAGGACGGCGGATGTTGTTGTGCGCCGAGGGTTTCTTCCCACCGTCTCAACGATTCTGCATCGAGTTTTCGGGTCAGCGTATGAATGAGGAGGATGTCCCAGTGTTGCACCGGACAACCGAGAGCTTCGAGAGCGCCGAGAGCTTCTTTCACATCAGCTAAAAGTTGTTTGAGAACCGCTGCGCTTTCAGTCTTGATTTTGCGGGGCGCATAGAGCGCGGTAACTTGCGCGTCAATTAACATGCGCTTATTTTCGTAGCGAGCCACGAGAGAGTCCCAAGCGCGAGCGAAGTTTTCGCCTGAGAGCGTGATATTTTTCAGGTGTTGCGCGGGTTCGCCAGTTAGACTCATTTTCAAATAATGCAGCTTCTCGACTGCTGAGATATCTGAATTTTCGAGAATAATCGATGAGAACAGATTCCGGAACGGACTCCATTGAGAATATTTACCGGAGAACTTCGGTACGTCGATGCGCGGTAAGCGTCGAGCGCGTGCGACGAAAGACGAATTCAGCGAAATCTCGGCTGAAGATTTATTTTGCTCCGCCTGGGCATTGAGAGTATCAAGCATTTCAAGCATGGCGCCGTGAGAGTCGATAAATGCTTCTTCGCATTTCGAATAGAGATCATCCTGAAAGTACGGTACTTCCTTTTGTTCGGCGGAGCATGATCTGAACAGGTTTTCGTGATTACTTTGAAATTTCCCCCAGTTAGACTTTAAAGCTTCGATGCGGCTTCGCACATTACCGCTGTTGAATTTGGAGGGTCCAAGTTTTTTCACATTTTCGACCGCACGAGTTATGACTCCGAAAAATTGATTTTGACGCTCGATGGTGTTCTCAATCGTTGCCATGATTGCGATTCTAAGTCACTAGCACAAGTACTAAGTCACCGTCACTGTTTGTATTCCTAGCGGTGAAAAACCGAAGAGATGCACTCGCGAGAGAGAACGAGAGAACTGATTATTTTTTCATAACGAGTGAGTGCCTTGATGAGGTTCCACGACGAACTCAACCGTTAAAAAGAGAGAGATCGGTAAACACGCGAAATCACCTTGAGAGATCTCGAAAACTCCGGTAATTTTACCGCACGATTTAATTTTCACTGTTTGTAAAACAGATCCGGCTCGAAGGACCAATTAATGTTTCGCCAACTCCTAACTTTCACTTTTCCATTCTTTTTACCCTTCTGTCGTTTTTAGTTTATTTATTAATAACACATGGCTACTGCAGGCTTGCAAACATGTAAAATAAAGGCATATATTTTCCATCCTTTTGCCTATCATAAATCCGAGATTTTCACCGGTACGCGCTGCTGCGCGGGTTCGACACACATGGCCAAGGCGCATTGTCTTCGGCATGTGTCGCCCAGAATCCTTTCGTAGCAATAGAGCGAGCCCGGTGAGATCTCGTGTTTTACTCCAAAATTGTCAAAATTTATTGTCAATGACATCTCTACGCAAGGGTCGGAGGAAGCGACAAAATAAAAATTCAGTTCTATCTCGGCGCTCGACGCGGACGCATACTCTCCGGCTCTCACATAGTTATCAATAAACCAAGTTGTTGTTTTACACGGAGTTGTTCTACCACCATACATCACCCCTAGCGACGGTATCCACAAGATCATTTATAATTTTATTAGTGTATTTTTAAGCAATGTATCTTTTATTGAAATATAAAATAAAATTTTTTATTAATAAAAAATAAATTTTTTTATCATAGATTATTTCCTTTTCTTTGAGAATCATTTTTTCAATAAAATAATTATTTCTCTTAAAAAATATTTTATTAATTTTGGTAAAAGATCAAGGAAAAAATATTCTTTTTACTATTATATCTAATAATAAAGAAATTTATAATCGATGAGCTTTGACAAGACAAATATAGTTTATCAAGACATCTCCCTGAAATCGACAAGATTAAAAGGGATCCAGAACAATAGTATTTTAAAAATATTTTTACTTTAAGATTGTTGTATTGCACGCTTGTTAGGTCTCAGCTGGAATATGCTTCGATTGTCTGAGATCCATATCAGAAGAATTGTTGCATTCTAATTGAAAAAGTTCAGCATCGATTTCTCCGCAGGATGAGTTTTCTCGGATAGGCCAATGCGTTTCTCCGATCATACGTATGATGTGATTTTGTGATGTGAAGAAGCTTAATTTAAGCACATTAGAAAATAGAAGAGTTTTTTTAGATTTACTGTTTTTATATAAATTGATCAGCGGCCATATCTGTTGTTCGGAATCTGTTGTTCGGAATTATTGGCACGAGTAAATTTGCGTATCCAGGCTAGGCCTCTCAGAATCAGAATTTTCTATGAAGAATTTCATCGTACCTCATTTGGTAAATTTAAACCGTTAAACAGACTTAGCATATTGGCGAATAAATTTTCAGATCGTATCGATTTCTTTCACTGTTCGCTCTACACTTTCAAACGATCTCTATCGAACTGCTTTCATTGCTTTTTCACGTATTTTTGTTCTGATTTTAGTACTTATATTGCGTTGTCTCTCTTATTATAATTATGTCTTTACTGATGTTAATATATAAAATTTTCAATTTTTTGTTTGTTTGTATTAGAGGGATGAGTCCCGCTAAATAAATAAATAAATAAATAAATAAATAAATAAATAAATAAATAAATAAATAAATAAATAGTAATTTAGACAGAAGTCCAAGATAAAGCGAACAATTTTGCTAAGAATTCTAAGATAAAGATTTGGTATACTGGTAAATGATCGAAACTACAATTTTAAGAAAAAGAGAAAACCGTGTTACGGCGTTATATTATGTTTCCGCGCCGTGATGTTATACTACTCGTTGTAGTAGAAACATAGATCATTTTCAAGATGTCGTGCGTGTATCTTGATTAATAAGGAAAATGACAGAATTTAAATCAGATGTCGAGCCATTTGGATGCGTTATTGACAATTTCTTTTTTTAGATTGTTTCTTGTGTTCTTATTCTTATTATATAATAAAGTTTCTGTGTTTCTTAAAAGAGTGTTTCTCATACTAGGAGTACTAGGATTACTTCCGCGCGCGTTTGATATGTAAGTATATTGATTAGCGTAACAATATTATTATATGCATGATCTGTGCACTCAAAAATAGAAGTGTTGCGAATTGATTTTGAAATTAAATATATTTTCATGTTTTAGACAAAAAATATATAATTGGGGCAAACGTAAATATACACGAATATCATCTTGTTAATCTCATTCCAGCCATAAGCGGATACATATTTGATCAAAATATAATAAAGTTCTTTATTATATACTCAATTGCAACTCTTTCTTTTCAACTTCTTCCACATTTCCTGCACGCTCTCCGACAAAATTACGAGATGAAGTCGTGTATTTACGTGAGCATTGATAAATAAAACGAACTGTGTACGGAAAATTTGTTGAACGACATGACGGATAAACTCGAGAACTATGTATGCGGCAATTATATTATTTTATTAAATTATATTATGTCACATTATATTATAATATAATATAATATATTATATTAAGATATAATACTAATAATATATCATTTAATAATATAATATAATATATTATATTATTATGTGAAAAGTAAGAATAAAAAAATGAAAAGAACGAAGAAAAGGAATGAAACTTCCATTAATAAACCTGCATTTTCGACCAATTCGTCGCACTGTATTTTATGAAATCGTAACACAAAACGAAACCGAAGTATACATCTGTATTACTAAAATGCAGATTTATTAATGATCGCTACTCTTTATCTTATGATTACACAGAAATTGAAACAATATTCTTCTCTTCATTTCCCTATTTCTTCATTTCTCTTTCTTACATATTTAAAATTAGAAATTCGCATATTTTTCGACTAAGTATGAAATAGTTATAAAAAAATGTAAATAAAACTAAAATAATAGTATATGTATGTATATGTAAAAATATAAGATGTAATATTATATAACATTAGAAATAATAATAACATTATAAAATAGAATTTAAAAATTTTGAATTTATATTAATAATATAGAATAAATGTTTTTAATATATAAAATATAAATATATTTGAATATAAGTAAAGATAGAATATTTTTATTGTAATTTTAAACGTAATATATTATACAAATAAAAATATTTAACATATTATATTTACATATACAATACTTTTAACTTAATCAATAATAATAAATGTACAATTTTTTGTCTTTAAATTTTCTAATATTTTCTTTTATACACCTTTTTCCTTTTTACAACAAAGTAGTCTTGTTTTTTTATGATTTAAAAAGCTACCACAATTTACGATAACACATATCGTTTTATTTCATTCTATAATAGAAATAAAATCCAAAAAATATAAACTTTTCTTATCATCACATGCGCTGTCAAAATGCGTACAATTACAAAACGAGTCATTCTATCGCAAACAATGAAATTATTTAACGCAATTATTCTCTTAAAATGGCTATCGCCGGTGGTAATTCACGCGAAAATTTTCATCTAATCTACTTGTTTACAACTAGATCGGAATTGCGACATGCCGTTGGCCGAGACGGATGCAAGACGCTGTTATCGGCCGAAAATGCCGCTTCTCGAACGCGTTCGAGATCTGCACTGCCTTCCGCAACAATCCTCTTGAACTACACAGCTTCATGAACACGTCGGAACAAGCTTTCGTCGCCGTGCTCTATTTTATACGAACGGAGGATGAAGAAGAAGAAATTCGCATCTAGATGGTAGGCGCAGGGTTGTTCCAATCAAACATCATCTTTATCACGGATTGGAATTTTACACAGCGGCATTGCTGGCAACTCTCCTGTCGTATGTACAATTATTAGTAGATCTGGCAAACGCTTCCGTGCATCTATGATCCGATTCCATCATTTCTTTCATTTGGATTCGGTATTATGGTGGAAAACATATGTGGCGAACAATAAAGAGTAATAAAAATCCAAAAATCCATACTGGAAGCGAGATGACATCATGTTTTTAGGTAGGATAACTCTGCTGATTGTACTTCGCAAGATTTTTCTCCTCAATGAACAATTATTACTGGTAGAGAAGACTGTCGTGATTAGAAACGATTGTCTGATCTTGATCCGCTACTCTGGCGCTGGCGATTCCTTTAGATCAGCGCATGAGTTCTCCAATAACATTACAACGTTGCGACAACAAGCCGTCTATCCTCATCAAGTATTCTTTTGTTTATATTTTATTACGCGTCACAACATGGTCAATGACACCGCTGTGATTTCAATCACTATTGCAGCAGCAGACCAGAACACTGTCGATGAGTTGAAGAAAGCATTGGATGTCTGAGTCCGTATTGTTCAAACTTGAGGATACTAAAGTGAGCTTGTCGCAATGGCGAAGAATCCAGCCTTGCCAATACAAAATGTTTATTCGTTTAAATCTATTCCAAAATCGGAAGCGAATTCTTCATATCGATAACAGGATCAAGCATGAGCTCCTTGTATTGTGCGAAAAATATTCCGTTATACTTTCGCTGGAATCATGTTTGACGACCTTGTGTATCGAAACGTGTCACAAGTGAACGCTGTATGGAAGGCATTCAACTGAACTTCAGATTGTGACAACGCTGGATATCACAGAGGCAAGTAGCCGTTAAGCGAGTCATTCACCAGTGTCTACACTGCCTGTGATGGCAGGCGGTTTCAACGCAACAGTTGATGGATGATCTTCTCCACTCTTGAGTGACAATTGCGAAATTCTTCCTTCACGAACTATGCGAAGGTGATTAACCAAAGAATCACAACAGGAGCCACAAGAGGTGCAAGATCATTGCCGTCTTCGTATGCCTGAGTACCAAAGCCGTGCCTTGAGGTTGTTTCAGATAACACGGCCGACGCCTTCGTGGCCGTATAAAAACAGTCTATATCCCACAGAGATATGTGCCAAACAATTTACAGCGATGCACAAGTTTTGTTGGTGCAGATGAACAGCTATAAGCCTTCTTTACTGCCGTTAGCCAGTAAGCATGCTACATCGCCGTCGAATACAACTAGTGATATTTCAACCCGATGACGACACATTTCTGTGGGTTATGGAAAGCATTAAGATCAAGATACACCTCGACAAGTGCTGGGTCATTCTCATCTTTGAGATGTCTAAGCTCCTCGCTCAAATTAAAGCGTGCCTAAATTCAAGACCGCTTCAAGCTGTTTGAGAATTCGGACGATACAATCACCTGACGCTTGGTCATTTCTTAATTTGCACTGAATGCCATATCCAACCCATTGCAACTTGAGAGGACAAACAATCGCTTGATTCATTGGAAATTGCTGCAACGTCTGCGAGATTACTTCTGTAACGTTGGTCTGCGGAATATCTTCGTATGCTGAACTACTGGTTTAAATGGTGGAAGAGTGATTTTATCATCAAGGTAAGATCTCTGTATTTTTCAGCAACAATTGTCTTCATTAACCCAAATGGCCTCTAGCAAGTTTACATCCTAGAGAGAACAACCTCGTGCATATTGTGGCCATACGTACGGCAGAACTTAAGAGACTGGTAAACTTCATCTTTTTTGCTGATCCAGACGAGCACTCAACCAAAAACAGCGTATTTGAATGAGTTACGCGTTCTAATGTCTTCTTCGTTCTAATATATTTGTTACGAATATATACGTCTTTATTAAAATTGAACGCACTTAGATTTACAATATATCTTAATACTTATACAATTTCGTCAATAATAATTGATTGCACAATCAATATACGTTATAATCACCGTCAATAACAGACTTTACTTAACATTTAATAACGGACTTTACTTAACCTAACCTTTTTTTTTTTTTTTTTTTTTTTGATTCGTAGTGGAAATCCTCATGGATACCACCCGCCTCCGGGTAGAGGACGGGCGGTTGGGGACTTCTTGCTCCCCTTGGCCGGTCCACGAATGGATCGGTCAGGGGGCGCAAGACCTTACCTCACTAAAACCACTACGGGTACCTTCTCGGGCGTTAATGGGGAACGGCCAGGATGCTGGTATCCCATGCCGTCTGGCCGTCCCCCCGCCTTTCCCTCCTTAGGAGAGTGTCGCGACATTCTCCCCCCGCGAATTACATCGTGCGGGGTCCTCGCGGTTGCGACGCAGGGCGGTACCAACCCCACGTCGCGCCCTCCCAAAGAGTATGGGGGGCGGGGTCACGGCTCGAGTATTCCCGCTCGAGCCGCCACCCCCCGCCTCCAGAGTGTTGCTCCCTCCCCCTCCCAAAGGGAATGGAGATTCGGCAATCAACCCTGGAGGCCCTCACCAGGGAAACCCTTCCCAGAAGGGGAAGGGGACCCTCTGCGGTGTTGATGCCCTCCCACCGGTGCCTAATGGCTCCCGGTGAGAGGGCCTTCCCGCCGCATCTACGTCCGTGAGGGGAGGGGTCGCACCCCACAAGGTCGAGCAAAGCGCGACCCCGCAGGCGAACGACCCCTCCCCTCGGCCCCCCCGGTTGCGGCTCCCTCCGCTCCTTTAGGAGTTAGGATTCGGCCCCAACCGAGGGGGTTGCCCGTCCGGGGGCGCGGGCGCGCCGGTCCCGCCTAAGCGAGGCCGGCGCACCCACGCCCCCAGTTCTCGAGAGTTCTTCGGGGAGGAGCCCTGGGACCTAAACGTCCCCAGCCCCCCCCCCCCCCGCAGACCTCATCCCGCGTCATAGTGTGACGCGGGTATGTGTTGGGCGGACCCTCCCCGATCCCCGCCACCACAGACGAGCAAGCTCGCCGATGGCGGGGAAAGAGAGGGCCCTCCCCCGTCCTCCGTACTTTCATCACCTATTCTCCTCCTTTTTCTGAGGGCGTACCCCCCCCGATCCCCGCCGCCACAAGTGGGCAAGCCCAGCAACGGCGGAGATGGAGGGGGCACGCCCCCCTTCTCCTCGCTACTCCTTCTTCTTACACTGGGGACGCGCCCCCCCCCCGATTCCCGCCACCACAAACGAGCAAGCTCGCCGATGGCGGGAAAAGAGGGGGCCCGTCCCCGTCTTCCATCTCCTCCTGTTCATCCTTCTCTTCTTCTTCTTCTGAGGGCCGGGTATTTCTCCCGGCCCTTTCCCTCTCTCTTTCCGCTTCCTCCTTCTGCGAGAGTACTCTCTCGCAGAAGGAGGAAAAAGCTCCCCACCTTTCTTTCGCACCGACTATTGCGGATACTACCATTGGCAGGGACAGGTCGCGCCCCACTGCGGCCACCAGGTCAGCCCTCTCGCCCACCCACGCGGGACAATCCGCGAGGGTGTGCGTCATCCCTTGGATGGTCGCAGTGGTGGCAGCTTGTTGTCCTCTCCCTGCCTATGCGACCCAGATACTCACCGAAGCATCCATGCCCGGTGAGCACCTGGGTCATCCTGTACGTGACACCCCCATGTTCCCTGCCGAGCCACTGGTTCAGGCAGGGAAGGACAGCCTCGACGGTCCTGCGGCCCGGCAGCCTCGGGTCTTGGAGGTGGCCGGTCCATCTCTCTATCAGGACCCGTCGCTGTTGGACTCTTATGGCACAACGAGTACGGTCCGTTATGACAATCCCCTCCATTTGTAGCCCGCGTGTACACCTATAAACTTCGGCGTACATGCGGGCTAACAAGTCTGCAGGGGGTACTCCAGAGAGCACCCCCACTGCTACACCGCTTACTGTACGGTAGCCCCGACAGATTCTACACGCCACCCGCCTCTGGACTCTGAGGATCGAGTCCCTCAGTTTGCGGGTGGCGCACACCTTCTCCGCCCATACCGGGGCCCCGTACAGCAGCATTGAATGGACCGTACTCGCGTATAATCGACGAACACTCCCACCCGGTCCCCCGAGGTTTGGAAGTAGACGACATAGCGCCATCGCTGTTTTTTCCACCCTCGGGGTCAATTGGCGGAAGTGCTCGCCAAAAGTCCAACGGCTGTCCAAGTGGAGACCCAGGTACTTGATATGGATCCCCACCTTTATGGGGGTGCCTTCCACCCTTATATATGACTCAGGTGGCGCCCCATTCCTCCTCTTATGAAAGAGGAGGGCCTCAGTTTTTTGGGGCGCCACCTTGAGTCCCAAGACCTTGATCACCCTAGTGATCCGTGCAACCGCAAGATTAGCCCGCGCAATACATTCCCCCCAGTTTCTTCCCCCGGCCATAATCAGTGTGTCATCAGCATAACACACCGTTGAACAGCCGGGGGGGAGTACTTAACCTAACCTAACCTAACCTAACTTAAGACTGGGGCAATTGTCAATTTGTTATCTGACATCATAGTTAATCGTGAACGTCGTCCGCAATTCGTTGGCAATTTGTGCCAAATTTTAACTCGACCGAATTGCTCGAGTTAAAAAGAAAATTACTATGAAGATGATTACATACTAGGTAAAATGTTCTAAAATAATCACACGGAAATCTTGAATTGCTAGGTGGTTATTCTACGCATTACGCGACGGTGTCGAACACCACTCGAGATGCCCTCACGATCGGAAATCTTGAACGCGCACGTCGGATATCTTCATATCCGTAGGTTGCGATCGCAAGAAAACATAAATCGCCCAGAATGCTCAAAAGTTACTCGAGATCCGCATAAGACACTCGCGCTTTGTTTGTCACACTTACTTAACGACACACCAGTAATCGTGGATGCAGGTACAATTTTGATGACCGCAACTAGAACTAAAACAATAATTCGGTGGCTAAGATAAAGCGGCCGAATAAAAGAAGAGTCGCATGACGCTCGATCTATCGATCGATTTATCAAAACAAAGCGAGGCACTTCCATATGTCGAATTGTTCGAACAAGAGAATTTCGCGTGATAATCATTTTTTGATGCAGAACGCTATAAAAACAAACCAAGAAACTCAGAATGGAAGAGAAAAATTAATCAGTCACGAGGTATTTGCGATCAAAAAGAAGTAATTAATGCACATGGAGCACGCTGATTAATCGGCGAATCCATGAAGTTGCACGGTATACTGTGATCGTGAATTCTGCGTATGTTTAACGTTGCGT